>NW_006408763.1:3330187-3345951 GCF_000296735.1 Chrysochloris asiatica | reverse complement strand
AAAGTTCAAGGCCTGCTCTTGGGCTGAGTATCTGTCAGCCGTTTGGTTTTAAGTGGGTACTGTCTCTTTAAATTTTGAGACGATCTATGCACATGCGTAATAGAACCCTCCGAGGGTGGGACTGGAGTATCCACCAGCTCAGGCACCCCTGTAGTCACCAGAATGGAGGTACGCAGACAGCAAGGGACCAATGAAAAGATACCAAAAAAAGAAAAAAAAGAATGTCCACACCTCTATATCTGTGGCTCTGTCAGGCATCCGTGGCTGCTCTGATCCTTTCCTCGCTTGACCCCACACAAAATGGTGGCTCCTGGAGCAGCTGAGCGTCCCGAACCAGGAAGCAATGGATTTCTTGTTTCTGCCACAAACTCCTCAGCTGTAAGTCTTCCAACCTTCTAAATATTCCTTTATATGTGGTTCAGAGTACTGGGACCATTCCCTGAGCCTTCTT
The DNA here is from genome assembly GCF_000296735.1 of Chrysochloris asiatica. Lineage (NCBI taxonomy): Eukaryota > Metazoa > Chordata > Mammalia > Afrosoricida > Chrysochloridae > Chrysochloris > Chrysochloris asiatica. Next base: position 3,345,500 of record NW_006408763.1, on the reverse strand, counting down.
GGTCCTGTATTCTGTGTTGTTCTCAGCAGAGCTCGTCACTACACTTCTACCCGATCCGCCATCTTTTTCCAGAAGCCCCCTTATTTATTCTTAATGACCTTTTTGCTTTCTTCCTGTATGATGTGCTTGATGTCATCCCACAACTCTTCTGGTCTTGGGTCACACATGAACCTCATCAGATGGCAAACACAGAAATCAAATTGACTACATCTGTGGGAAGAGATAGTGGAAAAGCTTCATATCACCAGCCAAAACAAAACCAGGGAAAAACTGTAGGACAGTTCCATCAATGGCTCATATGCAAGTTATGGCTGAAGCTGAAGAAAATTTAAACAAGTCCACGGGAGTCAATATATGACCTTGAACATATCCCACCTGAATTTAGAAATCATATCAAGAACAGATTTGATGCACTAAATTTTCAAATCATAGTGACCTTGTATAGGGTTTCCAGGTAGCGACTGGTGGGTTTGAACTGCCGACCTTGTAGTTATCAGTCCAATGCTTATCCTATAGTGCCATACCACATACATGTTGTTGTTGTTAAATGCTGTCTAGTTGATTTCAAAGTAGAGCGACCTCGTATAGAGTTTCCGAGGAGAAGCTGGTGCATTTGAACTCATGACCATGTGGTTTGCAGTTCAGTGCTCATCCTACAGTGCTACACCAGGATAAATTTAAAAACAAAACAACACACACACAATCATAAGTGGGGTTCTTCATAACTAATTTTTTTTTAATGTCTTTGTTTTCTTAACTGTTACTTTTTCTGTCAGTTGAGTGCTTCACCTTTTTGGTGTACTTTTTCATCATATATTTGATGATATTTAATGATTCTTGGTTGTATACTCATTTTCAATGATGAGATTTTCAGATCTCCACCTTTCTCTTGACTTGTAGCCTAACTTTGAAAATTATGGGGCAGGGTTGGAATTTATAGACAGATAGGGCGTAACGATGGCTTTTCTAGTTTTTCATGAGCTCTTTGATTCTTCTGGAGTAGCCTACATAGGCACTGCTCTGGTTCTCCAACCCAATGGGTGATTCAGTTCATACTACATCTGCCTACTGGTTAGCACAACAGAACAAGAAAACATGACTGATTTGCTATTCAGTATGTAGTTTCCTAATTAACCAAGTTGATAAATGCCCCAGAACCCCTTTCTCATTCTTGTATCCATTAATTCTAAGTTTGTAGTTCCAGCAGACTTAATTCTACAACTGCCATCTTTACACGTTATATGGTAGCTTCCTTTAGTTCTGTTCTTTCAAAAAAAATATCTTCTCTGGTAATACAGTTCAAAATTTATTAAGCATGTTTTTCTTCTGATAGTATTTTTTTCTTTTTCCAATGCTATTTATGTATATAGTTTTTTTTAAAAACAAGCTTTAGGGCACAATAGGCAGTCGATGTGTATGATCATTCTGCCATTTCTAATTTTTTAAGTAAGTTATTTGCAAACTCTGCAGAAAACGTTAACCATTACTAAATAAACTCTTTGCAACAGACTTGAAAAACATCACTGAAGTGGTCCTCCTGGTCTACAATAATATTTCAGGGAGAAAGCCAGGGCCTGGGACCAAACAATTAGTAGGTGCAACCATAGGTTAATAAGGAGCTCTGGTAGCATAGCGGTTACGAATTGGGCTGCGAGCTGCAAGGTCAGCAGTTCGAAACTACCAGTTGTTCCGTGGGAGAAAGATGAGGCTTTCTGCTCCTGTAAAGATTTACAGCCTCAGAAACCCTGTACAGGGTCACTATGAGTCGGAACCAACTCCACGGCTCAGAACAACCACCACCACCATAGGTTAAGTTAGTAATTCTCAACATTTATCAAATATATGGGTTTCACATATTTTCTATATTGAAAAATAGTTTATAATTTGGGGTACTTCTGGCAAGATGGCTATAAACCTTGATGGGAGCAGAAAGTCTCATCTTTGTACTGCAGAGCAGCTGATAGATTAGAACTGCTAATCTTGTAGTTAGCACCCCGACTGGTAACCCACTATGCTACTAGAGCTCCTTAAAACAAAGATACCAAGGGCCAGATAGATGCAGATGATAATCCTGGACTCAGCTTCAGAAGAAGGACTAAAGAAGTGGATTGAATATCGACTAGGGTAGTAGCTGTTAGTTGACATCTTGAACTTTTGTGAGCAGCATTGACAGTTTGTGAGCAGATGGTGGTCTGATAGCACAGATGCACATCTGTGACTGAACAAGAACGGCGCAGTTCTGTCTTGTTCCCTACAATGTCTTGGTGACCAGAGACATGGCTAGCCCCCACTCTCATCTAACCACTCCCTGCACGACGTCTGTTCTCCAGAGGTCGGAGGCATGCCTTTGTGAGTTGGGAGCTAGTACACCCCGCCCCCCATCCCCAACGACTGAGATGCTTGAACTCTACTGTGTTCAAACCTGCAGAATGCATAGAACCGATCCCTGGCCAGCCCTAGACTAGCAGGAACTTTCTTAACCAGCCGCCCTGCCTCCAGCTGCTCTCTGGGCATGAAAGCTTTGCTTCTGGGAACAAAACCCCTTACCTCAGCCACCATTAAGTCTACACTAAACGAGTCATGGTGTGGGGCTGTGGGCTAATGCGTCAGAATAAAATGTCCTTTGAACTGCACGGTTGGTGGTTCACGCTCACCAGCTGCACCTTGGAAACCTTATACAGGATCACTATGGGTCGGAATCGACTCAACAGCACTTAATAACAACGACTACTTCCAGATTAGGCATCCTAATGACAGACAGCATGTAGACTTACAGGATCTCCAGCTAGGGCTGGAGGAAACAATCACTGGAGAAGGATGTCATGCTGGGTAGGGTGGAGGGTCAGAGAAAAAGAGGAAGACCCCCAACGAGATGGATCAGCCAGGTGGCATCATTGATGGACTCAAGTGTGGCAGCGGTAGTGAGGTTGGCCCAGGATCAAACATTGTTTCGTTCTGCTGTGCATGGGGTCGCTATGAGTCGGTTCCGACTCGATGGCACCTGACAACAACAACAACAACAACAGCTAGGGCTGGGCACACCCTATCATCCTCCCACTTTATGAGTTCCTTGGCTGACGGGAGCCTCTTACAGTTTTCTCCTCTCTGGGTCTGGTACCTGACCAGTAATTATCAATGCAACTTGATTGCATGATTAATCAATTTCAGACTGAAGTAATGGTAGAAGTCTTCAATTTCTTCATCATTGGCTTTAGTGATTGGTGCATATATTTGAATAATAGTCATATTAACTGGTCTTATCACAGCATTGTACTTTAAAGACAGATTTTGAAAGGCTCTTTTTGACAATGAATGTGACGACAGTCCTCGTCAATTTGTCGTTCCCAGCAGCGTAAACTATAAATTGTTAGATTCAAGGTAGGCAATATCATTCCATTTCAGCTCACTAATGCGTAAGATAATGATCATTATGCATTCAATTTCTGATGACTTCCAATTTGTCTAGATTCATACTTTGTAAGTTCCACATGCCAATTATTAATGCATGTTTGCATCTGTTTCTCCTCATGAGCAAACGAAGGTCCCAAAGTTTTTGCTCCATCCATGTCAACTCTGTTTTGAGTGCCTTCCAACCTAAGAGGTTTATCTTCTGGCACTATATCTTATAATGTTCTACTGCTATTTGTAAGGTTTTCCGTGGCTAATCTTTCAGAAGTGATCCCCCTCTCCTTCCTAGTTTGTCTTAGTCTGGAAAGTCTGCTAAAACTTGTCCACGTTGGGGGTGATCCTGCTGGTATTTAAAATACTGGTGGCATGACTTCCAACATCACAACACTCAAACCACCACAGCCCAGCAAACTGATAGACAAGTAGTGGATATTAGATCCTAGGAGATGTTTTTCTATGTAATTTCTTAATTTGGCAAAGAAGTCTTGGTGTGGTGCTATAGGATAAGCACTGGACTGCTAACCCCAAGGCTGGCAGTTCAAACCACCAGCTGCTCCTTGGAAACTCTATACAGGGTTGCGGTGGGTTGGAACCAGATCAACAGCACTGAATAATAACAATTTAGCCAAAGAAAATACTTGACAATTTTGTCAGTTCCCCAAAAAATATTTGGTAATTTTCCTGGTTTGTGAAATTCCAGTCTGGAAGCTATTAATCTAATCTATTGTGCAATAGGTTTTTGTTTTCTTAAAGCAAATTTGCAAGGTTTAATCCTAATAAGTCATGCAAAAAAGATACATTTATTGGTAATAAGATATTTTGTTGGTATTTGTACAGAGGATCAGTTGGGTGAAACCATTAGTTAGAATCACTGTACTCGTTGGGATATGGCCCTAACAAAGGGCATAGTATAAATCACAGTGTAAGAATGGAAGAAAACAACTTTCCACCAATGAAATTCACTGTCAACTTACTAAGATCAATGGAAAGGATGCTTTTGATGGTAAACTATATCAAAATGATCTACAGTGTTTCAGCAAGAAAGGCAATGGCAAGTGCTTTTATATGCCCGCCAAAAAAATTAGTAAATTTTTTGGATGTTTACACTGAACACTTGTGGAAAAGTGAGAGATGAAGGAAATGGTTTGCTTTTTACTTACGTGTAATAATGAGTTTCTGTGTTAGAAAATTATTTTCTTCAAATTGGTCTACAAACTACCGTTTTAAACCCTGTAGATTGAGAAAACCTGTTATTTTACTGTTGTTGTTAAATGTTGACTCATAGCAGTTCTGACTCATAGTATATAGGGTTTCCAAAGCTGTAAATCTTTTCAGGAGCAGAAAGCCTCATCTTTTCTCCCATCAAGCAGCTGGTGGGCTCCAACTGCCAACCTTGCAGTTTGCAGCCTATTGCTTATCCTTCAGAGCCACCGTGTTTCTATTTTACTGTTAATAACCTTATATAAAAAAAAAAAAAACACATGATGCTGTCAAATTGATTCTGACCCAGGACTCATAGAGACACCCTGTAGGACAGAGTAGAACTACCTCAGAGAGTTTCAAAAGCTGTCATCTTTACAGAAACAGACGCCACATCTTTCTCCTAAGGACCTGCTGATGGGATTAGCCACTCAACACTTTACCACTGTGCCGCCAGGGCTCCTCAGGAATCTTGTGGTGGTGGTGCTTGTGTGCTGTGAAGCCAGTTCCAATTCATAGCCGCCCTGTCTATATAGGGTTTCTAAGGCGGTAAACCTTTATGGGAGCAGAAAGCCTCTTTTTCCAGTTGAGTGACTGGTAGATTCGTATTTCTGACCTTGCAGTTAGCAGCTCAGCTCATAATCCACTACACTATCAGGGCTCTTTCAGTAACCTTATAGATCACACAATTTTTTATAGTCAACTGTCCCCTAGAGACATGCCAAAAAATAGTCTTTGGCGTTCTCAGCAATTTGTTTCATAATTATAAGCAAATGAATTAAATTTATAACTCAAAGCAGTTTTCATGGCTACAGTCTTAATTGTAGCAATCACAGAGATGAATTTCCAGATTCAGTTACTCTGTGAAGCAATGTCATTTAGAGGGTGCTTTTGCTTATTTGTTTGTGTACTTTTGGCTTTGTTTGTTTATGTATAGTAGCAGTAGCAGTTTCTGTGTTTCATTGTGGAGGGAGGTGAGTGTAATGGGAAGGTATTTTTAAGTCAGAATATACACATGAAATTCCCTTGAAAGTCTCTTTCATAGCCCATGATGTCCACTGTGTGAAGTTTTGCATACTATAATTCATATATATAATAATAATAATTACTGAGCTAGAATGAAAGGAAAACTATCAGATATTTGTGTGTCTGCAAGAGTTCCTCAATTCTATTTTAATATTAAGTGTCTATAACACTTGTGTAGTCTAACTAATGCCAACCCTGTATGCTATAGAATAGAATAGTTCCATAGGTTTTCTTGGCTATAATATTTTTTTTTCTTAAATATTTTATTGTGAATTATGTGGTAGTTTACATGGGAGAACATTAGTTTTACATTTATTCTATCTTATATCATCTCATTGCCATGGTTACAATTCCCTCCGTGCATCTTCAACCAACTAAAGGGTATATACCCTGCAATCCTTCCCCCATACCCCCAGGTCTTCAGCACACAGTCGCTCTCCCTCTCTGGATCTAAAGTCTCCAGCTGCTCCATCACTCCACTTCATCATCTCTGCCTCCATTTCAGGCATCACTGCTTCTCTGGGTAGGGTCCCACTCTCTGCTCTTCTCTGTTGATGGTCCTAGGGACCTCCACTTCTTGGCTATAATCTTAATGAAACAGATCTCCAAGCCTTTTCTTCCATGATATTACTGGGTGGGTTTGCCAATCTTTTGGTCAACTAAAAACATTTGTATCATCTAGGGACCTTGTTGTGATTGTTGTGTTGCTAAGTGCCATTGAGTCAGTTCCGACTCATAAAGACCCTATGTGGGATTTCCAAGGAATGGCTGGTGAGCTTAAACTGCCAATGTTACAGGTCAAACCGACCCTGCAGTCCAGTGCATGAACCCACAGAGCCACACCAGGATTCCATATCTTGGAATGTCCTGTCTGATAAAAGTGTCTTCATTTACCTGGGGGCCCTGGGCAACACCAGATAATCTATGCTGCTAACAATGTGTGATTTATGTTGGATGGTGGAGAGGTCTTGAGTATCAGTGCAACATGGGAGGTCAATTATGTCTACATGAGCAAGCCTCACTAAAACTCTGAGTACCAAGACTTGGATGAGCTTTTTTGGTTGACAATATTCCATGTGTATTTTCCACAATGGTGCTAGGAGAAGTTAGTGCTATCCATAACTCCACTGGGAGAAGACAAATGGAAATCATACTGGAAATCTCTTGGATCGTGCCTTACGTGGTTCTTCCCTCTGATTTTAATCTATATCCTTTTGCTGCAGTGTAATGATTACAGTTGTGTATGAACTTGACAGGGCTTGGTGGTTTTGATGTGGACAGTTTCCGTGAGTACTGATATAATGTAATCACCTCTTTCGTGAGATCTGTTATGAGCAGCCAATCATTTGAAGGGAGATTCCTTGAGGGTGTGGCCTGCTTCCAATATATGCAGATGCTATGGCAAAGCTCACTTGCTTTTTGCTGGCTGTGGATCCTGCATCTTATCTCTTGACCTCCAGTTCACTGGACTTGAGCCAGCAGCCTGCCACCTTACTGACCAATCTAGGGTTCATTGGCTCCTGCAGCTTTGTGAGTCAGGATAATCTTCCAGTCTGACATTTGACCCCTGAACTTGTAACTTCCCAACCTCAGCAACTGTATGAGCCATTTCCTTGAGAGAAATCTCTCTGTATATATAGTATATAAGCTTCACTGGTCTGGCTTCTCTAGAGAATCCAGACTAAGACATGTAATAAACCATGGTGTTGTTGCTAGGTGCCATCAAGTCTGTTTCTACTCATAGCAACCCTCTGTACAACAAAACTAAACACTGCCTGGTCCTGTGCCATTCTCACGATTGTTATGTTTGAGTCCATTGTTGCAGCCACTGTGTCAATCCTTCTTCTTGAGGGTCTTTCCCTTTCTGGCTGACTCTCCACTTTACCAAACAGTAGGTCATTCCCTACTGATAACATGTCCCAGGTATATGAGACGAAGTCTCATTATCCTTGCTCCTAAGGAGCACTCTAGCTGTACTTTTTCCAAGACAGATTTGTTTTTTCTGACAGAACATGATAATTTCAATATTATTTCCTCATACCACAATTCAAATGTATCAATTCACCTGTCTACCAGGGCTCCTTCAGCTTTCATATGTATATAAAGTGATCAAAAATACCATGACTTGGGTCTGGTGCAAAGTAATACTCTCAAAGTGACACTTTTGCCTTTTTAATACTTTCAAGAGGTCTTTTGCAGCAAATTTGCCCAATTTTTTTTTTTACTGCTACTTCCATGAGCATTCATTGTGGATCCAAGCAGAATGAAATCCTTGATAACATCAGTTTTTCTCAATTTACAATGATGTTGTTTATTGGTCTAGTTGTAAGGAGTTTTGTTTTCTTTACATTTACTGACAACTGTAGTCTTTGATCTTCATCAGTAAATGCTTCAAGTCCTCTTCATTTTCAGTAAGCAAGACTGTGTCATCTGCATATCACAGGTTGCTAATGAACCTTCCTCCAATATTGATGCCATGTTATTCTTCATATAGTCCAGCTTCTCAAATTACTTGCTCAGCATACACATAGAAAAACTGTGGTGAAAGGATACAAGTCTGACACCATTATTTCCTAATTTTAAACCATGCAGTACCCCCTTTGTTCTGTTTAATCACTACCTCTAGTCTATGTGTAGGTTCCACCTGAGCACAATTAAGTGTTCTGGAATTGCCATTCTTGACAATGTTTGTTATGATCCACTTTGCATGAACCTTTGCATGGCCTATAAAACAGAAATAAACTTTCTGGCATTCTCTGCTTTTAGTCAGGATCTATCTGATGTTAGCAATGATAGCCTTCATTCCATATCTGCTTCTAAATCCAGCTTGAATTTCTAGCAGCAAAATTTTCATTGCTTGTGATATTAATGATATTGCTCTATAATTTCCGCATTCTATTGGGTCACCTTTCTTTGACATGGTAACAAATAAGACTCTGTCAGTCAGTTGAACAGATAGTTATCTTCCAAATTTATTGGCATAGATGAGTAAGTCCTTCCAATGTTGCATCTGTTTGATGAAACATCTCAATTCTATCAATTCCTAGAGCCTTGTTTCTCACAAATGCCTTCCCTGAAGCCTTAACTTCTTCCTTCCATTCCATTGACTGTTGATCATATGCTACCTCCTGAAATGGTTGAATGTTGACCAACTCTTTTTAGTGAAGTGATTCTGTATATCCCCTCCATCATCTTTTTATGTTTCCTGCAGCGTAACATTTTGCCTTTATTGCATTTGAGACTTGATTTTTGCTTCACTTCTTTCTGCTTGAGAAATGCTGAGCATGTTCTTCTCTTTGGTTTTTGAATTCTAGGTCTTTGCAAATTTCATCACAAGACTTTTCTTTGTCTTCTAAAGTTAACCTTTGAAATTTTCTGTTCAGCTCTTTTTCTTCATCATTTCTTCCATTCACTTGAGCTGTTGTTGTTAAGTGCCATTCTGACACAGAGCAACCCTGTATAGGGTTTTCAAGGAACAGCTGGTGTGTTTGAACCACCAACCTTAAGGTTCAAACAAGCTTTGTGGTCCAATGCTTATCCTACAGTACCACACCAGGACTCTATTAATTTCAACTACTCTACAGTTAAAAGCAAGATTCAGAGGCTCTTGTGACGTCTACTTCAATCTTTAACGTCTTTTATTCTTTTTTTTAAATGACCTTTTGCTTTCTTCACGTGTGATGCTTTTTATGTCATCCACAATTCCTCTGGTCTTTGGTCATTAGTATCTAATACACAATATCTCTTTTGGTATGGTCTCTAAAGTAACTAGGATATACTTAACGATCATATTTTGGCTCTAGTAGACTTGTTTTAATTTTCTTCCATTTAAGCCTAAACTTACATAGGAACAATTAATAGTCTTTCCTGCAGTTGATTTTGCTTGTTGATAGTGAGCTTCTCTGTCATCTCTTCCCCAGAAGCAGTCAGTTTGACTAGCATATCAGTCTTTATGTGTTCCATTCCAGTTTTAATGACTTCCAAGTTTCCTAGATTCATACTTAATACATTCTAATTTCTGATTATTAATGGATATTTTCAGCTGTTTCTTCTCATCTTGAGCTGTGCTCCATCAACAAATGAAGACCCTGGGAGCTTTGCTCCATCTAGATTTAAGGGGGACTCTATTTTGAGGCTGCAGCTCTTCACCTATTGTATTTGAGTGCCTTTCAGCTTGAAGGGCTCATCTTCTGGCACCGTATCAGAAAATATTCTGCTGTTATTCATAAAGTTTTCAGTGGCTCGTCCCTCAGAAGTGGACTGCTTTCTTCCTAGTCTGTCTTAGTCTGAAAGCTCTGATGAAACTGATCCACCGTGGATGACCCTGCCAGTATTTGAAATACCGGTGACATAATTTACAGTGTTACAGCAACATGTAAGGTACCACAGTAGGACAAACTGACAGATGAGTGACGATAATAAACTATGCCTGTGAGTAAAACAGCTTTCAATGAGTTAGTTCTGAAAGTCTTTCTAGTGAATTATTGAACCCAAAGATGGTCTCAGGGACTCCCAAACTTTGCAGTATTGCTTTATGTACTTTGAAGATTAAGCAAAGAATTCTAAATTGAAACTCTTTAGAAATGTGCAATCTTTCATTACATAAGATGGAGTTTAAATGTTCCATAGAAAAATTAATAATAAATTATATTTGGTAACCTGTAAAAAATGCTTCTAAGTATTTTCCATCCAAAAATGCTGAAATTTCTAAGACATACTGATTCTATGCCCAAGCTTGCAGATAATACCCATTTGACTTAGCTTCAGTGGTTTTGATGGTCAGAACTCGACTAGAGGAAGATAAAGAAATTTGATAAAGGAAACAAGTGTAAATTGCTACAATTTGATGTACTTGACCTATACTTATGGATGTAGTAGCTCAAAATACCAACTGAGAGGGAAGGAGTTGTCACATCAAAGATCAAAGCTATCCTCTTTGTATGCAGAGTTGATAGGGATGGCAACTTAGTCATTGGCTATCTAAAAGTGAGGGGAGGGTGCTGTAAAGCATGAAGTGGCTAGCTTATAAGTTTTCAAGAGGAAGTTTAGTTTCAGAGTATGCAGGGGAAGGTAAAATCCTCACTGAACAGTTTTCCCCTTGTCTAGATGGTTCTGGAGAAAAGAGATGGGGATAGGATTCATTGACTTTGGTAGCATAGTGGTTAGGAATTGGGCTGTGAACCTCAAGGTCAGCAATTCAAAACTACCAGCTGTTCCATGGGAGAAAGATGAGGCTTTCTGCTCCCGTAAAGATTTATAGCCTTGGAAACCCTGTACAGGGTCACTGTGAGTCGGAACCGACACCACGGCACACAACCACCACCAACCACCAATTTCAATTTGCTACAACTGTAAAGGTAGAAGATGTGGAACAAAAAGTGGGGAGAAGTTAATCTTACATTCCAGGAACAGAGGAGCCTAGGACCATCTGTAGAGAAGAGCGTGAGCTGAATGTGGGATCCTAACCAGAGAAGAGGTGACACCAGAGATGGAGGCAGAGGTAATGGCATAGAGAGATTGAGCAGCTAGGACCCTAGGCTTATGGAAAGAGAAAGTCTGTGTGCTGGCGGCCAGGAGCCTGGCTTCCAGAATGTGCCCCTTGGTTGTTTAAATGTTTATATATCCCTGTGTGTTTTTTTTTTGTTATGTTTATTTTGCACATCAAGGGTTTTTTAAAAAATTGGGGGGTTTCTTGAGAAAGAAATAATCTATAAAGATTTGGGAGGGAGGGGGAAATGATACATACACTAGAAGGAGCTCTGGTAGTGTAGTGGTTATGAATCGGGCTGCTATAACCTCAAGGTCGGCAGTTTGAAACTACCAGCTGTTCAGCGGGAGAAAGATGAGCCTTTCTGCTCCCATAAAGTTTTACAGCCTCGGAAACCCTGTGCAGGGTGTGAACCAGAGTTGGAACCGACTCCATGGTACTTAACAACAACAAGAAGAGGATAGACATGTGTTGACATGGGTGACAGGCAATATGCAACCAGAGGGAGATAGGCAGAGGAAAGATGGGAGTAATGGGAAACACAGGGAAGCATGCAGTGGTGAAAGTGAATAGAGGTAAATGCTGTTAACTGTTGGTGCATGGAGGGGATTGCAACCATGTAATGAAGCAAAGTATGTGATTTGTTGAATGTAAAACTGATGCTCTGCTCTGTAAACCTTTACTTAATTCACAATAAAAAGTTAAAAAAAAAAAAAAGTATTGATTCTACTACAATTTATTTTCAGTTATGGTACTGTTGTTCTTAGGTACCATCGAGTCAGATACCAACTCATAGCGAACCTATGCACAGAACAAAAAACTGCCGGGTCCTGGGCTAACCTCCCAATTGTTGCTACTTTTGAGCCCATTGATGCGACCACTGTGCCAATCCATCTCATTGAGGATCTACCTCTTTTTCTCCAACCCTCCACTTTACTAAACACAATATCCTTCTCCAAAAACTGGTGCCTCCTGACTATGTCTGAAGTATGAGAGACAAAATTCAGCTATCCTAGCTTCCAAGGAGCATTCTGGTTGTACTTCTTCCAACACAGATCTAGTTGTTCTTTTGACAGTCCATGGTACTTTCAACATTCTCCTCCAACACCATAACTCAAAAGTGGCAATTCTTCTATGGTCCTTCTTATTCACTATCCAACCTTCACATGCATATGATGTTATTAAAAATACCATGGCTTGGGTCAGGTGCACCTTTGTCTTCAAACTGACATCTCTGCTCCTCAACGCTTTAAAGAGGTCTTATGCAGCAGATTTGCCCCATGTAATATGTCGTTTGATTTTTTGACTGCTACTTCCATGAGCGTTGGTTGATCCAAGCAAAATCAAGTCAATGACAACTTCAATCATTTTTCTATTTATATGTATGTTATTTATTGGTCCAGTGATGAGGACTTTTGTTTTCTCTACATTGAGGTGCAACCCATTTGGAAGGCTGTGGTAGTTGATCTTCATCAATAAGTATTTTAAGTACTCTTGGCTTTCAGCAAGCAAGGTTGTATCATTTGCATATCACAGGTTATTAATGAGCCTTCCTCCAATCCTGTTGCCACGTTTTCCTTCATATAATCTCAGTTTATTTGTTCAGCATACAGATGGAATAAGTATGGTGAAAGAATACAACTCGGACACACAATTTTCCTAATTTTAAACCATTTGGTGTTTCCTTGTTCTGTTCAAACTGTCTCTTGGTCTATGGACAGGTTCCTCATGAGCACCATTAAGTGTTCTGGAATACTCATATTTTACGATGTTGTCTATAGCTTGTTATGGTCTACATGATCAAAAGCCTTTGCATAGTTAATAAAGCACAAGTAAGCATCTTTCTGGTATTCTCTGCTTTCAGCCAAAATCCACCTGACATCAGCAATGATATCCTTGGTTCCACGTCCCTTTGGAAGCTGGCTTGAACCTCTGGAAGTTCTCTGTCAATGTATGTTTGCAGTTGTTCCTGTATTAACTTTAGTAAAACTTAACTCACATGGGATATCAGTGATATTGTCTGATGATTTTTGCATTCAGTTGGGTAAGCTCTCTTTGGAATGGGCACAGATACAGATGTCTTCCAGTCATTTAACCTAATAATTGTCTTCCAAATTCCTTGGCATAGATGAGTGAGTGTTTTGAGTGCCACTTCTCTTTGTTGAAGGATTTCAATTTGTATTCCATCTATTCCCCATGGCTTGTTCTTTGCCAATGACTTCAATGCACCTTGGACTTCTTCCTTCAGGATTATTGGTTCTTGATCATGTGCTACCTCTTGAAATGGTTGAACATCAACCATTTCTCTTTGGTACAGTGACTATATGTATTCCTTCCATCTTCTTTTAATACTTTCTTTATCATACAGTATTTTGTCCAAAGAATCCTTTAATACTACAAGTTGAGGTTTGTATTTTTACTTCAGTTCTCTCAGCTTGAGACACACTGAGTGTGTTTTTCCTTTTTGTTTTCTAACTACAGGTCTTTGCACATTTTGTTATAATATTTGACTTTTTCCTCTAGAGCTGACCTTGGAAATTTTCTATTCAACTCTAGTACAACCTCACTTCTTCCATTTGCGTTAGCATCTCTATATGGAAGAGCAAGTTTCAGAGAATCTTCTGACATCTATCTTGATATTTTCCTTCTCTTTTGTCTTCTCAGTGACCTTTTGCTTTCTTCCTGTATGATGTTCTTGATGACATCCCACAACTCTTTTGGTCTTCAGTCTTTAGCGTCTAGTGCATCAAATCTGTTTTTCAGATGATTTCTAAATTCAGGTGGGATATATTCAAGGTCATATTTTGGCTCTCATGGACTTGCCTTTATTTGCTTCAGCTTCAGCCTGAATTTGTATATGAGCAAGTGATAGTCTGTTTCACAATCTGCCCCTGGCCTTGTTTTGGCTGATGATATGGAACTTTTCCACCAACTCCACAGGTATAGTCAGTTTGATTTCTGTGTATTCTGTCTGGTGAGGTCCATGTGTATAGTCATATTTTAGGCTGTTTAAAAAAGGTATTTGCAATGAAGAGTTCATTGGTCTTGCAAAATTCTATCATGCGATCTCCAGCATCATTTCTAACACCATGGTCATGTTTTCCTTTATATTCCAATCACCAGTAATGATCAATACTTCTTGATTACATGTTTGATCAATTTCAGACTGAAGAAGGTTAATTTCAACATTGCTGGCTTTAATGGTTGGTGTGTAAATTTGAATAATAGTGGTATTAACTGGTCTCCCTTGTAGACAGATGAATATTACCCTATCACAGACAGTGTTGTACCTTATGACAGATCTTGATATGTTATTTTTGGTGGTGAATGTGACACCATTCCTCTTTGATTTGTCATTCCCAACATAGTAAACCATGAGGTTGTCAGATTCAAAATGGCCAATACCAGTCCATTTCAGCTCACTAGTGCCTTGGATATCGATGTTTATATGTTCCATTTCATTTTACAATTTCCAATTGTCCTAGATCCATACTTCCTACATTCCATGTTTGTTGCGGACCGTGTAAGACTGGTCAGAGGTTTGAGGCCCTATAGGCCTGAGTGTAACAAATGAGGCCACTGGCAGTTAATGGCAAATTGCTTTCATCTTAATATTCAGTTATATATATTAAATTAATACACGGAACCTTTGATAATTCACAGATAAATGTGATATTTTCCTAAAGCCTAAGACTAAAAGTTGCAAGGTCAAGCCTTTCTCCAAAAGGATTAACTAAAAACATTTTAGCTACTTCACAGTTCTTTGTTCTATAGACAAAGAACCCATCCTCCCTAATCCCAGCCCATTCACCTGGGCATCTCCTGCAGAACTCTCACCTTCCCCCAACTGAGTTCAGGGGCTATAGATATGTTAATTGGGCCTGAGAATCCAAGTTGCTGGCCTGGGATTCGATCCAGCGAAGTACGATGTAAAGTTACCAGAATGTCTGGAAAAGTACTGATGTTAGCTGTACCTTGCCTAAGTCCCTCCCTGATTGGTGTGAAGCTCCTCCCCTAAATAAAACAGAGGCCCAGGCCTCCCCAGGTGTGCATTACTGGTTGGAAGGCATGGAGTAAAGAATGCAGTGCATTACTGGTTGGAAGGCATGCAGTAAAGATTGCAGTGCATTATGGGTTGGAAGGCATGCAGTAAAGATTGCAGGGCAGTGAGTTGCTGCCTGCAGAGGCCAT
>NW_006408763.1:3323689-3324323 GCF_000296735.1 Chrysochloris asiatica | reverse complement strand
AGTGGTTACAAATCGGGCTGCAAGCCGCAAGGTCAGCAGTTGAAACTACCAGCTGTTCCATGGGAGAAAGATGAGGCTTTCTGCTCCCGTAAAGATTTGCAGCCTCAGAAATCCTGTATAGGGTCGCTATGAGTTGGAACCGACTCCACGGCACATAACAACAACAATTGATGGTCTGTTCCACAGTCTTCCCCTGGCCTTGTTTTCACTGATGATATGGTGCTTTTTCATCGTCTCTTTTTGTGGACGTAATCAATTTGATTTCTATGTATTCCATCTGGTGAGGTCCATGTGTGTAGTTGTCTCCTATGCTGTCTAAAGAAGGTATTTGAAATGAACAATTCATTGGTTTCGCAGAATTCTATCATGTGTTCTGCAGCATTTTTTCTATCACCAAGGCCATATTTTCCAACTACTGATGCTTTTTCTTTGCTCCCAACCTTTGCATTACAATCACTAGTAATGATCAATACATCTTGATTGCATGTTTGATCGATTTCAGATTGAAGAAATTGGCAGAATTCTTCTATTTCATCCTCACTGGCTTTAGTGTTCAGTGCATAAATTTGAAAAATAGTGGTATTAACTGGGCTTCCCTGTAGGCGCATGGATATTATCCTATCACAGACAGCAT
>NW_006408763.1:3310368-3323589 GCF_000296735.1 Chrysochloris asiatica | reverse complement strand
GTATTCTGGTGCTATCTGACAATGTTCCACTGCTATTCATATGGTTTTTGTTTTGTTTGTTTGTTTGTTTAAGGTTTTTATTGTGAATTGAGTGAAAGTTTACAGGGCAGATTATCAGTTTTACATTCAACAAATCATATACTTTGTTTCA
Organism: Chrysochloris asiatica; assembly: GCF_000296735.1. Taxonomy (NCBI): domain Eukaryota; kingdom Metazoa; phylum Chordata; class Mammalia; order Afrosoricida; family Chrysochloridae; genus Chrysochloris; species Chrysochloris asiatica. The sequence continues at coordinate 3,323,438 of NW_006408763.1, read as the reverse complement.
TTACAATGATTATAATCCCCTCCATATACCATCAGTTAACAGTATTTCTCTCTATCATTTTAGCTCTTTTTTTTTTTTTTTTTTTTAACACTCAGACATATATAATAATTTAAACCACCACAGGGCACATTCTACAAGTCTGCCTCCTGTCTGTCAGATCTCAGTTCCTCTCTTTCCATGAATCTAGAGTCCTCAGCTGCTCCCTCTCTGTGTTCCCATCTCTGCCTCTATCTCTGATGTCGTGCTTCTCTGGATAAGATCCCGCCTTCTGCTTGTGCTCTTCTTCCTTGATGGTCCTAGGGTCCTCTGTTTCTGGACTTACTCATAAGGTTTTCAGTGACTAAATATTCGGAAATAGTTTGTCTCTCCTTTTTCCTAGTCTGTCTTCATCTGGAAGCTCATCTGAAACCTGTCCACCGTGATTGTCCCTGCTGGTATTTAAAATACAGGTTGCATAGCTTTCAGACTCACAGCAACTCACAATGACAAACTAACAGAAAAAGCTAGAAGAAAACTCTGTATCAATCACCAAAACTGCCATTTTTAAAACAGCCCATTAAATGTCCTTTAGGTCTAAGGGTGTGGCACTGTAGGTTAATGCAAAGTTGGTTTAAGCCACAAGGTCGGTGGCTCAAGTTCACCAACTGCTCTTCTGAAACCCTGTACAGGGTCACTATGGGTCGGAACCGACTCGATGGCACTCAACAACAACAACAACAGGTCTAAGTGTGAAGTCCTGGTGTAGAACCATAGGGTAAACACCTAATCTCAAGGTGGGTTTGAACCCCAGGGTCAGGGTTCAAACTCACCATTCGCTCCTTGGAAACCCTAAACAGAGTGCTATGAGTCAGAACTGACTTGATGACACTTAACACCAACAGGTTATGTGCCAATCTCAGGACTATACTAAAAACTACTAAACTGTGTATTTTTAAATGATCAATTTTATGGTATGTGAATTATAGCTTAAAAAAACAAAAAGTGCTATCTCCCGCCCCCCAAAAAGAGATACTAAACAGTACTTGAACCTGTAGTGAACTACAGAGTCTACCCATTTCTAAAGAGATTCTAATTCAGAAAATAAATAAATACTGGGCTAGTCAAATGAAACACCACTACTGCCTGACTCAGATGTCAGGTCCCAAGTTTGTGACCTCTTCAAAAGCTGTTCATCTCTTGGGAGCACTGGTTTCTGCCTGAGAAGGGCACAAAAGGAAGGAGGCTTTCCTTATCAATTAGGCATCACCTCCTGGCCCTCGCTCCTAAGTTCCGTGCTTAGAATCTAATCAAGAGAGCACCTGGAAAGAGCCTGGGCATTTCCCATGCCCTACTGGTAACACAGACACCTGGTGTGGTGCTTAGGATCAGCATTGGACTGTGAACTACAAGGTCAACAGTTCAAACTCACCAGCTGCTCCTCAGAAACCCTATACAGATTCGTTTTCAGTCAGAACCAACTTGATAATACAGGAGTCTTGGTGTAGTGCTGTTGGATCAGCATTGGACTGCTAACAGTAAGGTTGGTGATTCAAACCTACCAGCTACTCCTTAGAAAACCCTATACAGGGTCTCTATGAGCTGGAACAGACTCAACAGCACTTAACTGCCAGCACTGACTTCAACTTGACTTGACGAAGGTGATTCAATCTAGACCAACTGTCCTTCCATCCTTCCTGGAGAGTTTTGAGTCCTCTCAGAGCCACGTGTTACCTCCCCAGAAGCTGCGCAGTAACTCTAGTGGTTTCTCATTCCCCTGGTGGTGCTGTGTACCTTATGCACATGAAGCACACCTGGCCACAGAAACCTGGAACTGTCATGCCAGGTCACAGACTAACATTCCTCTCATAACAAACAATCTCCCCCAGTGTACAAAACACTAAAAAAAACCTGACATGAGCAAACCTTTTCAGGAATCCATGTGTGTATGTGTGTGTTTATGTGTACGATGTAAGGTGTGTAGATGTGTTAATTTTGTTTTTATCTCTCGCACCATTCCTGGAAGTACTGCAATACCACGTCAGTGTGTGGAATGGACGGACCAAGTTCCTACTCTATCTCCCTGCTCCAAAAATCAATTTAATATATTCGGATAGAGGGCATACCAAATATTAAACTGATAAGAACAGATACATTGAACTTAGCCAAAAGGCCGAGGAATGATTACATGTGTTTTAAAGTGTAATATTCCTGGACTTTTATTTTGACTCATATCTAACAGTAACCCCCTCTAAGGAGGCGAAAAGGAGTCCGGAAAACCCTTGGAGAGGCAGCTTAGTCCTAACACTGGACCAAATACTGAAAAATCTATTTTCTAACCCAAAGGCAGCTCTTGGAGCAGCTCATTTCATCTGTTTAAACATCAGTTTCTAGTTCATGAAACAAGGACAACTATACCAGCTTTGCCTAGGTCATGAGTAATCTTAAGGACCAAACTGGAAAATAAAATTGATTTTAAAGTACTCTAAAATTTGTAAAGAAACAGACACAAGTGGAGATTTGTTATCTCATCTTTTGAATTTACGATCATATGAAATTTTGACTGGAAAATGTAAACTTATTTTAATAACTAGGACAATTCTTATGTTTTACAGTAAGGCACTGATTTGAAGGGAAGAAAAAGATTATTACTGGGTGCATTCTTTTCTGAGAAACACATACACACATATCATATATATGTATATATGAATGGGGTTTCAAACATTTCATGGCAAAATGAAATTAAAATAGAATGAAACTTTTTCTACAAACTTTGAAGTCCCTCTTGTACAGTATATATAGGGTCTTGGTGTGACTCTATACTATAAGCAATAGACTGCTAACTGCAATGTTGGCGACTCAAACCCACCAGTTGCTTCTTGGAAACTCAACACACAGGGTGACTATGAATCAGAGTGAGTCCTGGTGTGTCGCTGTAGGATAAACATTGGATCTCAAAGTCTGAACCACAAGGTCAGCAGTTCAAACTCACCACCCACTCCTCAGAAAACCTATACAGGATCACTGAGTCAGAGCCAACTTGACAGTGCTTAACAACAACAAAAATGAGGCAGAGGGCACATAATAGTAACAAAATATAGATTGTATGCAGGGTAGTTTGTGAATTGAGGCCATACTGACATTTTCCATTCACACTAACATTGCTGGAGTTAAAACATTCAGTGGTAACAACAATGGCATTTCCGCTGCAGAGTGACTGATGAATTGCTGTTCCTAGTCTACATCTTCTAACATTTTTACCAGTATGAAGAAGACGTGTAGTAATTCTGTCGTGCTTTGTTGTTGTTAAATGCTGTCGAGTTAATTTTGATTCTTAGCGACCCCTATACAGGGTTTCCAAGGAGTGGCTAGTGAGTTTGAGTAGCCAACCTTGTGGGTTCAAACCAACCTTGAGGTCCAGTGCTTCATCCCACAGTGCTACCACACCAGGACTCCTGTTATAGTCCTTTATTATATTTTGGTGTTGCCAGGTATTTAAAGAAAAACATTAAAATTACATTTTCAGAGAAAAAAGAGGGGAAAGAAAGTAAAATTCCCTCCCACCCCTGCCAAGGGTGTTATTGAAATCATGAGATGTTAATTGTTAAAAAGTCCTTTTCAAATTATCTCAAAAGTATATTATAGGTACTGTTATTTTATTAGGTTGTTAGGATTTGTTTTGTTTTGTGTTAATTTAAATGAAGAAGACTAGCAAATTTGGAAATTCAGACCTGCCGTTGTGTTGCATAGTGACTGTGATGTTTTGGGTTTGGGCCATTCAGGATTCTATCCCTGCAGAAACTGAATTGGGCAGGAACCCAAGTAACTTGCTGAAAACAGACGTTCCCATGAGTAGTTATTCTTAGTGATGCTTCCTAAACTGACCCATGGGTCTTTAGAAGACGTCCTAGGCTGAATAGTACCACAGGTTATTTATGAGAAGAAGAAAGTTCTGTTATGGGGGCTCCCACTTTGGGAGTGTGATTAGAGGGAAGCCTGGGTTGAGGATGGGTTGTGACCCACCAAAGCCAGAACAGGGTCCATGGCATTCTTGGAAACTTCCTGAAAGTCTTGAGCGGTCAGACAATCCCTGGAGTAACAGTGGGCCGGGTAAATTTTGGCGGTACCCAGGACTGTCTGCCAAGAAGACTGTTTTTCATTGTTAGCAAATATCGCTCCACCCAAGTCAGGATTTTCAAAGATTTCTTAGCTGAATGTGAAGTTCTGGTTGCTCCTCGTTTTTTGAAGTGTGTTATGACAAGCATTTGATCTGTTCCTTCTTTGTAATTCAGGAAAAATTCCTCAGAGACCAGGGATTGACCTTCAACAGGAAGCAACGGACATTGTTATTCCATTCCAGACAGTTTCAGGGTCTCTCATGAGCTGAGAGATTGATTTTCTCACAGATGTTTCAATGTTATAGGTTGCTCTAAGAGAAAGACACTGCTGTATTTCCTTTTTAATTCTGAGCCCCCCCGAAAGAACGGGTTGACAGGAGGAACCCACAACATAGCCAAGTACTGGGTCTCAGCCAGAGGTAGTTGGAGGAAATGAAAGGGGTGCTGCTCTGCGGGAGCTGACATCCTTAATATCGGATTCTCCCTGGAGAAAGGCAGGCCTGCTCTCATTCAGCATTCTCCCACAACCATTTTGACCTCTCCCTCTGAGCAGGAGAGAAGGCAAGAGCTTGTGGGCCTGCATCAGCTGTTGCATGGTCCTGAAGTGAGGGACATGCCCCTGGTTTGCCTAGCCTGGTGTTCTGACTGGCTTTGGGAGCAGGGTTAGCGCTCCCCACTCTCATTCCAGAGCAACTGCAATCATCTGGGGATTTCGTTTGAAGAGGCTCAGGCTGTGAGGGGTACACCTGCTGTCACAGTTGTCTGCATCTCGCCTCTAGTAAATTTCAGGCATGCCAATGGTGGGCGGGCGAGGGCAGAGGCAGCCGGTTGGCGTCTCCCGGGAGGCAGTCCCAGCGCCAGAAACAGAAGGGCGGGCGTTGCCAGGAAGCAAATCCCACTGTGTGGGTGGGCTCAGGAGTGGTTCTGAGTTTGCTGGGGTTTGGGGTGAAGCCGCCCTGACTGTGGGAAGAGCTGAGTCTGTGAAAGCAGGAAACCAGATTTCCGAGTTTCAACTCTGTCATTTTACAGCTATGTGACCCTGAGAGCGTTACCTAACCTCTCAGGATCATAGTTCTGTCGTCTGTTAAATGATGATAACACTAACAGCTACATCATAGGACGGTGGTGGTGGTGTTCAGTGCCATTTTAACAACTTCTAGTCAGTTTCCACTCAAGAACCCTGTATAGGGTTTCCAAGGAACAGCTGATGAGTTTGAACATGGACCTAGTGGTTTAAACCAAGCTTGTGGTCCAGTGCTTTATCATACAGTGTCGCCAGGACTCCATAGCATGGTGTTTTTGTTGTTAAGTGCCGTCGAGTCAGTTCCGACCCATAACGACCCTGTGTAGGGTTTCTGAGGAGCAGCTGCTGAGCTTGAACCAGCACCTTGCGGTTCAAACGGCTTTGCAGTCTGGCTCATTAACCCACAGCGCCACACCAGGACTCCCCATAGCATTGTTGTTGTTAAGTGCTGTAGAGTTGGTTCCGAACCATACCGACCCTGTATAGGATTTCCGAGGAGTGATTGGTGAGCTTGAACCACTGACCTTGCAGTTCAACCGGCTTTGCATTCTGGTGCATTAACCCACAGCGCCACACACATAGCATGCTAGTGAGGAATAAATGAGAGAATGCAAGTGGGTTGCTTTGTAAACAATAGCTGCTAATTTTTATTGAGTGCCTGGAACTTACATGTTTAAACTTGAACTCTTATCAATCCTTTGAAGTCAGTTATGTGCCATGGAGTTGGTTCCGACTCACAGCGACCCTGTACAGGTTTCTGAGGCTGTAAATCTCTACGGGAGCAGAAAGCCTCATCTTTCTCTCACAGAACAGCTGGTAGTTTCGAACTGCTGACCTTGCAGATCGCAGCCTGAAACCACTACGCTACCAGAGCTCCTTCATAGCGTGGTAATGAGGAATAAATGAGAGAATGCATGTGGGTTGCTTTGTAAACAATAGCTGCTAATTTTTATTGAGTGCTTGGAACTGGGTGCCTGTTTAAACATGTATGACCCTTACATGTTCAAACTTGAATGCTTACCAATCCTTTGAAGTCAGTTGTTAGCTGCCTCAGCCCCACTCTTGGCTGCCCCATGTCCAAGGTCCTGGGCCACCCCCTTGTTTGTTTGTGAACAGGACCCTTGTGATCCATTGGGTTTTCACTGGCTGATGTTTCAGAACTTTCTTCCTAGTTTATCTTGAGGAACCTCCACTGAAACCTGTTCATTGTGGTAGCAATACTCAGATGTCCACTGACAGAAGTGACTAGCTGTACATTAGGTGTATTGGCAGTGAATTTAACCTGGGTGTTCCTCATGGGAAGTGAAAGTTGTAGATTGAACATCATACCATTTGAAGGTGATTATCATCCCTACAGAAATGGGATAACAATAGGGAACGTGGAACACAGTGAGATTAATTTGCCTACAGTCGAACAGCTAATACACAACAAAGGGATATAAACCTAAGTAGTCTGACTCTGGTATGGGCTGTAGGATAAGCACTGGACTGATAACTGGTCAGTGGTTCAAATCTACCAACTGCTTTTCAGAAACAGGGTCACTATGAGTCAGAACTGATTCCACGGCACTTAACAACAGTCCAACTCTGAATCACCTTTTTTTAATCATTAGCAAAGTTAACATAATGTGGAAATTTTCTATGTGTATTACAATATCCTTCCCATGATGTCTCCTCTCTCCTAGAATCTTTCCAAACTATCTTTTCCCTCCACACTCTCCTTGTGAACAATTTCATTACTTCCCATGAATCTCATTAATTTCCTATCATCTGTCAGCTTTCCCATGTCTCCATTTTCATTTTGTTTGGCTCAACCATCAACACTCATGGAAGCAGCAGTCAAGAAATCAAACAACATATCACATTGGGCAAATCTGTTACATAAGACCTCTTTAAAGTGTTGAAGAGCAAAGATGTCAGTTTGAGGACTAAGGTGTGCCTGACACAAGCCATGGTATTTTCAATAACCATGTATGCGAAAGTTGGGTAGTGAATAAGGAAGACCTTAGAAGAATTGATACATTTGAGTTATGGTGTTGGAGGAGAATATTGAAAGTACCATGCACTTCCAAAAGAACAAATAGATCTGTACTGGAAGAAAGTACAGTCAGAGTGCTCCTTGGAAGCCAGGATAGCCAAACTTCATCTTTCAAACTTCAGACATATTGTCAGGAGAGAGCAGTCCCTGGAGAAGGAAATCATGTTTGGTAAAGTGGAGGGTTGGAGAAAAAAGAAGAAGACCCCCGAGATGGACTGGCAGAGTGGCAGCATCAATGGGCTCAAACATAGCAACGATTGTGAGGTCGGCTGAGGATTGGGCAGTGTTATGTTCTGTTGTACATACGGTCGCTATGAGTTAGTACTAACAGCAACAACATCTTCAGTCCAGATTTTTCTCCTAATCTTCAGACTCATTTCAGGGACAGTCCCTCCTGAATCCTACCAACATCCAAATCCAGTGCTTCCTCTTACCTCAAAACCTTTTCTTGTCCTATGTCCCCTCATTGATTGAGTACCAGCACCCTCTTTGATACTAAAAACAATAATATTTGACCATCTCTTTAGCCTAATATTCAACCAGTTATGAAGTTCTGTCAATTCTATCATGTTTCATATTTGTTCTCTTTATTTACATTATCTCAAATTCATTGTTAGATGCCCTCTAGTTGGTTCCAAATCATAGTGATCCTTCACACAACAGAACAAAACACTACCCAGTTCTGAGCCATCCTTAAAATTGGGACATTTAAACCCATTGTTTTTACTATGGTGTCAATTTATCTCTCCATCCTGACTTCTACAGAGCATTCTAGCTGCATTTCTTCTAAGACAGATTTGTTCGTTTTCCTGGCAGTCCATGGTACTTTTAATACTTTTCTCTAGCACCATAATTCAAATGTATTGATTATTCTACAGGATTTATTATTTATTGTCCAACTTTCACCTGCAGATGAAGTGACTAAAAATACCATGGCTTCGGTCAGGTACACCTTAGTTCTCAAACTGGCATCTTTGCTCTGGGACACTTTAAAGAAGTCTTGTGCAGTAGATTTGCTTGACACAGTACATCATTTGATTGCTTGACTGCTGCTTCCATGAGTGTAGATTGTGGAACAAAACAAAATGAAGTCTTTGACAACTTCAAACTGTTCTCCATTTATCATGATGATATTTATTGGTCCAGTTGTGAGGATTCTTGTTTTTAAAATATATTGAGGTGCAACCCATTCTGAAGACTATATAGTCTTTGATTGTCGCCCTTGTAGGTGTTTTAAAGCATGGTCTCAAACTTTTTGGCACTCATGTTGCAAAGTGTCTCCTCCCCCTTAACTATTGGTGAGCTCTGGAGTCCTGGTGTTGCGCTGTGGGTTTATGCGCCAGACTGCAAAGTCATTTGAACTGCAAGGTCGGTGGTTCAAGCTCACCAGCTGCTCCTTAGAAACCCTATACAGGGTCACTATGGGTGGGAACCGACTCAACAGCACTTAACAACAACAACAACAAAATGACAGCTGCAAACAATAAAGCAGAAATCATGACAGACTTCTAAGGTGAGGTGGTAAAAGGCTATTGTTTGCTGATATACTAAGCCACTATGTAAGAAGTTTGACTACCCTTAGTCTCCCATGCTGAAAAGGTCACAGACAGGCATTCCAACCTCAGAGCAGGCTGAGCCCAGTCTTTGAGTTATCCGAACAAAGGTATCAGACATGTGAGTGAAAAACTCATCTTGGGAGTGGACCCTCAGCTCCAGCTATCCCAGCTCCCACCCTCTGAGTCATTCCCAGTCTTTTCAAATGAGACTCCAGATTGTGTAGCAGAGACAAGCACTACCTACTTTGTAATAAAATCCTAACAAACAGACCAATAAACAACATCTTGATAAACAGAGAAAAGATTGAATTTGGCAAGGGTTTCATTTCACTAGGATCCACAATCAATGCCCATGGAATCAGGAGTCAAGGAATCAAATGATGTATTGCATTTTGAAATTCTGCCACAAATGACCTCTTCAAAGTGTTTTGTTCAAAAATTAAGATGTAGAACACCCAAATTTGCAAATAATACCCTTTTGACCTACCCTCGATGGTTTGATAATAAGAACTCGACTAGAGAAAGATTTAAAAAGAACAAAACAATTTTTGATAAAGGAAACAAGGATAAATTGCTACAATTTGATGAACTTGACTGATGCTCATGGAGGTAGTAACTCTAAATACCAACAGAGAGGGAAGGAGTCTTCACATCAGGTATCAATGTTATCCCCTCTGTACACAGGGTAGATAGAGATGGGCAACTTAGACATTGGCTACCTAAAATGAGGGGGCAATAAAGGCACGAAATGACTGTCTTACAAGGTTTCAAGAGGGAGTTTAGTTTCAGAGTGTGGGGGGGAAGAAAGAGTCCCCACTGAATAGTTTTCATCTTGTCTAGATGGGTCTGTTTAAAAGAGATGGGGATAAGACTCTTATGATTCAATAGTGAGTAATAGTTATCATGACTAATTGCAACTGTCACAACTGTTAAGGTAGAAGCTTTGTAACAAAAATGGGGAAGTAGTTAATCTTATAGTCCAGAAACAAAGGACCCTAAGATCATCAAGGGAGAAGAGCACAAGCGGAATGTGAGACCTTTTCCAGAGAAGCAGCCACACCAGAAATGGAAGCAGAGATGGGGACGTGGAGAGAGGGCATGGCTGAGGACTCTAGATTCATGGAAAGAGAGGGACTAAGAGCTGGCCACCAGAAGGCAAACTTGTAGAATGTGCCCTTTGGTGGTGTAAATTATTATATATGCCTAAATGTTTAAAAAAAAAAAAAAAATTGAAGTGAATAGAGAGAAATACTGTTATCTAATCGTAAGGTGTTTGATTTGTTGAATGTAAAACTGATGATCTGTCCTATAAACTTTCACTCAATTCACAATAAAAACTTTAAAAACAAAAAAGCCAAAAAAAAGACAGTGCAAAATGGCCACAGCTGGCCCTGAACTGTTCATTACTAGGAAGAAGGCCTGAATGGGGGTTGTGGAGCCAGCCAGCCTGACTAAAAAGGAAACAGGCTGAAAATTAAATCCTGAGTTATGTCATAATGACTAACAGTGGCATTTTGAAATTTCTCAGGTGGCCTTGAAGCAAGAAGCTGACAGAGGACATTAAACTCATATTCATATTAGGTTACAGATTTTTTTTTCCTCCTCTCTTTTCTGTGATTATAGATTACAGCATCCAATCTGTCTTTTTTGCTGTTCCTGTTTTGTTTTTTGTTCCCTTCTTTACTTTTAAGGGGCTCTTTCTCTCCCTACTTTACCCAAGAAGAGACAGCAATTGCTGTCTCTTATATAGTCAAGCTACAATCATATTTGTTGTTGTTGTTATGTGCCGTGGAGTCGGTTCCGACTCATAGCGACCCTACACAGGGTTTCCGAGGCTGTAAATCTTTACGGGAACAGAAAGTCTCATCTTTCTCCCGCGTAACAGCTGGTAGTTTCAAACTGCTGACCATGCAGCTCGCAGTCCGATTCGTAACCAATATGCTACCAGAGCTCCTTAGTCAAGCTAAAATCACACCCTATAAAATTCCACAATTCAGGCAAGAACCAATACCAGCTGCCATACACCAGGGAGGTAGACTACACCTGCAAAAGTTACTCTGAGTTGAGTAATAAGAAGAGTGAAAAGGGAAGCCCATCTCCTGATCACATCTATCTGGAGGTAATCAGAAAGCATAAAAAATATGAAAACATACACTTATCTAAGTATTAAGGCCTCAGCTAACTACTGAATATGCCCAAGAAACAGAAAAAAAAACAAAAACAAAAAAAACCTAAGATGTCACTTTGAGGATTTCTGTATGTCTAACCCAAACCATGATATTTTCAATGACCTTGTATTCATGCAAAAGCTGAAAGACCAGGGAAGAATTGACTCATTTGAATTATGGTGTCGGCGAAGAATACTGAAGGTATCACAGACTGCCAGAACAAACAAATTTGTCTTGGAAAAAAATACAGCCAGAATGCTCTTTAGAACAAGGATGGCAAGACTTGGTCTCACATATTTTGGACATGTTATTGGAAGGACCAGTACCTGCTTGGTAAACTATAGAGGGTCAAGTTAAAGGAGGAAGACCCTCAATGAGATGGATTGACATAATGGCAACAACAGTGGGCTCAAACGTAGGAACAATTGTGAGGATGATGCTGAATCAGGCATGTTTTATTCTCTTGTACATAGGGTCACTGTGAATCAGGACCAGCTTGACAGCACCTAACAACATATTTCCACCTTTTAGCTAATAGCATTGCAGGTCACCCAATGGATTGGAAACTCTTTCTTTCTCTGTGTTCCATATATAATTGTTCACCAAGTTCTATGTCTTCTATCTGTGTCTTCTTTTCCATTAACATGCTCTCTACCTTCCTTTGGGCTCCACTCTTCATCCATAGACAATGGTCTCCTAACTGGTATAACTACCTTAATCTCACACCCAGCCAATTCTCTGCAGTGTTGATGGAATTGGTCTTTCCAGATTCATTTAAGTCTGATCAATCTGGTCCTTTGGTAAAATTCTCTAAAGACTCCCCATTGCTTTCTGGAAGATGTCACAGTCAGGCAGACTTTCCCTAGCCAGCCATGCCCCTTGCCTATGCCCTGTGTTCACATCTAGAGTTACTCTTCCTAGAACATGACAGACTCCATGAATGTTCCTTGAACATTGTGTCTCTATCTATGCTGTTCCTTCTGCCTGGACTGACCACCCCTGATGCATTTAAGTTACGGTATTGGAGGAGAATATTAAAAGTACCATGGACTGCCAAAAGAACACACCAGTCTGTGTTGGAAGAAGTATAGCCAGAATGTTCCTTGGAAGCCAGTATGGTCAGATTTCATCTCTCATAGTTCAGAAATATTATCAGGAGAGACCAGTACCTGGAGAAGGATATCATGTTTGGTAAAGTGGAAGGTCAGAGAAAAAGAGAAAGAACCCCAATGAGATGGTCTGGTACAGTGGGAGCAGCAATGGGTTCAAAGGTAGCAATGACTGTGAAGTTGACGCAGGACTGGGCAGTGTTTCATACTGTTGTGCATATGATCATTATGAGTCAGTACATACTCACTGTCACCTGACAACAACTAACACCATCATCAAGTTAATAATTGTGGAACATATTAATCAATATTAATGTCACATGGAAGTGAAATTTGCTGAAAATAATTCAATAACAGTTGCAATAGCACATTGACAAAAAGCTGTCAGAGATTCAAACTGGATTTTGAAGGGGACTTGAAATGAGTGATATCATTGCTGATATCACATGGACCTTGGCTGAAAGCAGAGAATACCAGAAAGATGTCTACTTGTGTTTTATTGACTATACAAAGTCATTCATCTGTGGGGATCATAACAAACTATGCATAATATTGAAAAGAATGGGATTTCTAGAACTCTTAATAGTGCCCATGCAGAACTTTTACATAGACTAAGAGGCAGTCCTTTGACCAGAACAAGAGGATACTATGTGGTTTAAAATTAGGAAAGGTGTGTGTGAAGGTTGTATCTCTTCACCACATTTACTGTATGCTGAATAAATAATCTGAGAAGCTGGACTCTAAGAAGAAAAAAATATCATCAGGATTGGATGAAGGCTCACTGTTGTTGTTGTTGGGTGCCATTGAATCAGTACTGACCCATAGCAACCTTATGCACAGCAGAACGAAACACTGCCCGATCCTGGGCAAACCTCACTACTGTTGCCACACTTGAGTCCATCAATGCTGCCATTTGGCAAATCCATGTCATTGGGGTCTTCCTCTTTTTCTCTGACCCTCCACCTTACCAGACATGATATCCCTCTCCAGTGACTGGTCACTCCTGACAATATGTCCGAAGTATGAGAGACAAAGTTTGGCCATCTTGGCCTCCAAGGAGCACTCTGGCTGCACTTCTTCC
>NW_006408763.1:3309269-3310268 GCF_000296735.1 Chrysochloris asiatica | reverse complement strand
TGAATTTGCATATGAGTAATTGATGGTCTGTTCCACAATCTTCCCTGGCCTTGTTTTGGCTGATGATATGGAGCTTTTCCACCATCTCTTTCCACAGCTGTAGTCAATTTGATTTCTGTGTATTCCATCTGGTGAGGTTTATGTGTACAGTTATCTCTTATACCGTTTAAAAAGGTATTTGAAATGAACAAATCATTGGTTTTACAAAATTCTATCATGCGATCTCCAGCATCATTTCTATCATCAAGGCCATATTTTCCAACTACTGATCCTTCCTCTTTGTTTCCAACATTTGCATTCTAATCACCAGTAATGATCAATACATCTTGATTGCATGTTCGATCGATTTCATACTGAAGAAGTTGGTAGAATTCTTCTATTTCATCCTCACTGGCTTTAGTGGTTGGTGCATACATATGCATAATAGTGGTATTCACTGGTCTTCCTTGTAGGTGCATAGATATTTACCTATCACAGACAGTGTTGTACCTTATGACAGATCTTGACATCATGTTCTTTTTGATGATGAATGCAATACCATTCTTCTTCAATTTGTCATTCCCGGCATAGTAAACCATGTGGGTGTCAGATTAAAAATGGCCAATAACAGTCCATTTTGGTTCACTAATGCCTAATATATCTATGTTTATGCATTCCATTTCATTTTTGACAATTTCCAACTTACCTGGATTCATACTTCGTACATTCCATGTTCTGATTATTAATGGATGTTGACAGATGTTTTTCTAATTTTTGAGTTATGCCCCATCAGCAAATGAAGGCTCCAAGGGCTGTACTCCCGAGAGCTTTACTCCGTTTTATTCATCATGGTCAACTCTACTTTTATTATTATTATTATTTAAATGCTTTATTGTGAATTTTGTGATAGTTTACATGGGAGAACATTGGTTTTACATTCATTCTATCGTATATCATCTCATTGCCATGGTTACAATCCCCTCCATGCAATCCTTTCCCTGTGCCCCCCAGGTCTTCAGC
>NW_006408763.1:3295676-3309169 GCF_000296735.1 Chrysochloris asiatica | reverse complement strand
CTATATCTGACAGTGTTTCTCTGCTGTTCATAAGGTTTTTAGTGACTAAATATTTGGAAGTAGTTCGTCACTCCTTCTTCCTAGTCTGTCTTCATGTGGAAGCTCATCTGAAACCTGTCCACCATGGGTGACCCTGCTGGTATTTAAAATACTGGTGGCATAGCTTTCAGAATCACAGCAACTCACACGCCACCACAGTATGACAAACTGACAGATGAGTGGTTGCTGTTTGGTTTGAAGTGGAAACTGTCCCTTTAAATTTCAAGGAGATCTGTGTGCATGCGCAGTAGAACCTTCCAGGGGTGGGGGTGTGGTATCCATTCACTCCAGCATCCCATCTAGTCTCCAGAATGGAGGTTCACAGACAGCAAGAGACCAATGAACAGATACCAAAAAACGAATGTCATCACCTGTATCTTCACGATTTGTCAGGCGTCATGGCTGTTATGATCCTTCCTCAGCTTGGTCTCTCCCAAGATGGCGGCTCCAGGAGTAGCTGAGCGTCTTGAATTAGAAAGTGCTGGATTTCTTGATTCTGATACAAATTCTCCTAGTTGTAAGCCTTCCAAACTTCTAAATATTCCTTTATATGTGGTTCAGAGTTCTAGCACCATCCTCTAAGCCTGCTTGGTTGGGTATTCTGTGTTGTTGCTTAAGGAGCTCTTCACTACATGTCTACCTGATCCTCCATCTTGTAGATGAAATAAGCTTTCTTGCTGAAAGTAAAGAGGACTTGAAGTACTTGCTGATGAAAATCAAAGAATACAGACCAGTATAGATTATAACTTAGTGTAAAGAAAGCTAGACCAATGAACAACATCATGATAAATAGAGAAAAGATTGAAGTTGTCAAGGATTTCATTTTACACGAACCCAAAATCAACACTCCTGGAAGTAACAATCAAGTAATCAAATGGCATATTGCCTTAGGCAAATCTGCTACTTCAGACCTTTTTGAAGTGTTAAAGAGCAAAGATGTCACTTTGAAGACTAATGTGCAACTGCCCAAGCTGTGGTATTTTCATTCACCTCATATGCATGTGAAAGCTCTACAATGAATAAGGAAAACTGGAAAAGAATTGATTCTGTTGAATTATAGTGTTGAAGAAGAATGTTAAAAGTACATTGAACTGTTGAAGAACAAACAAATGGTTGTGGAAGAAGTAGAACCAGAATGTTCCTTAGAAAGGAAGATGGCAAGACTTTGTCGAAGGTACTTTGGACATGTTATCAGGACAGAGCAGTCCCTGAGAAAGAACATCATACTTGGTAAAATAAGTGGTTGTGTGTTGTTGAGTCTCATAGTGACACAGTATAGGTTTCCGAGGAGCAGCTGGTGGGTTTGAACCACCGATCTTGCAATTAGCAGTCCACTGTTTATCCTAAAGGCCATAGCAGGACTCCTGATAAAATGGAGGGTCAGCAAAAAAAAGAGCGAAACCTCATCAAGATGAATTTGACACAGTGGCAGCAACAATGGGCTCAAACATCAAGAATTGTGAAGATTGCACAGGACACAAGACCAGGCAGTGTTTCATTCTGTTGTGCATAGGTTCACTATACACTGGAGCTGACTCAACAGCACCTAACAACAACAATAACAACACCTTCTAGTTACTAATTTACCCTCATTTCACCTCCCACCCCAGTAATCCTCAAAGAATGTTTGTTTTAGTGTAAAAACCTTTTCCTGACTTTTTACAATAGTGGTCTCATACAATATTTGTCCTTTTGTGATTGACTTGTTCCACTCAGATTCATCTACGTTATGAGGTATTTCTCAGATTCATCACTCTTCTTTAACACTGAATATTATTCCATAGGGTGTCTGTTCTGTAGTCTATTCATTCTCCCGCTGATGGCAATTTAGGTTGTTTCTGTCTTTTTGCTATTGTGAATAGTCCGGTGATGAGTTTAGGTGTGCAGATATCTATTTGTATCTCAGCTCTTATATTTCTAGAAATAAGTAGAAGTATTGCTGAATCATATGGTATTTCTGGTGTGGTGCTGTAGAGTAAGCTCTGGACTTCTAGCCACAAGATTGGCAGTTCAATCCCACTAGTTACTCCTTGTAAACCTTATACAGCGTTGCTATGAGTCAGAACTGACTCAACACCATTTAACAGCAACAACAACAACGGTATTTTTATTTCCAACTTTTTAAGGAAGTGCCATGCTGTATACTTATTCTACCTGTTTACTGAGCAAATAATCTGAGAAGCTGGGTTCGATGAAGAAAAACGTGGCATCTGGATTGGAGGAAGACTCATTAACAACCTGTAATATGCAGATGATACAACCTTGCTTGCTGAAAGTGAAGAGGACTTAAAATATTTACTGATGAAGATCAAAGACCTCAGCCTCCGGTATGGATTACATCTCAATGTAAAGAAAACAGAAAGCCTCACCACTGGACCAATAAACAACATTCTTATCAACAGAGAAAGAATTGAAGTTGTCAAGGACTTAATTCTTCTTGGATTAGCAATCAACACTCATGGAAGCAGTAGTCAAGAAATCTAACATTAGACAAATCTGCTGCACGAGACCTTTTTAAAGTGTTGAAGAGCAAAGATGTCAGTTTGAGGACTAAGGTACACCTGACCCAAGCCATGGGACTTTCAGTAATCTCATATGCATGTGAAAGCTGGGCAGTGAATAAGGAAGATCACAGAAGAATTGATGCTTTGGAGTTATGGTATTGGAGAAGAATATTGAAAGTGCTATGGGCTGCCAAAAGTACCAACAGATCTGTGTTGGAAGAAGTGAAGCCAGAGTGCTCCTTGGAGGCCAGGATAGCCAAACTTTGTCTCTCACAATCCAGACATATTGTCAGGAGGGACCAGTCACTGGAGAAGGATATCATGTTTAGTAGGGTGGAGGGTCAGAGAAAAAGAGGAAGCCTCCCCACCCCCCCCTATAATGAGATGGATTGGCAAAATGGCAGCATCAGTGGGCTCAAGTATGGCAATAATTGTGAAGTTAGCCCAGGACCAGAGAGTGTTTCATTCTGTTGTGCATTGAGTCGCTATGAGTCGGTACCAACTTAATGACACCTATCAATGACAACATACTGTTTCCCACAGTGATTGCACCATTTTACAGTCCCATCAGCAGTGTATAAGGGTTCCAGTCTTTCCAAAGCCTTTCCCACATTTGTTGTTTTCTATTTTAACTTTGCAATTAATGCTGGGGTAGGATGATATCTCACTGTTGGTTTTGGCTAATGATTGTGAGCATTTCTTCATATGTTTGTTGTATTCCTTAATGTCTTCTTTGTTGAAGTGTCTCTTCGTGTCTACTGCCCATTTTTTAATTGGATTGTTTGTCTTTAGGTTGTTGAGTTGTTTCAGATCTCTATCAGTTTGGGAGAATAATTCCCTGTCTAATGTTATTGCCAATGTCCCCCCACCCCCAGTTTTCTCTTTTTATGAAATATTTTTATGCTCACAAATGTCCAATTCTTAGGAGTCTTCAAGTTTGTTCTGTGCTGCTTGTGTATTTTCATGTATGTTTGATAGTGGTTTTATGCACGTACCAGAGCCCCTAAGTTTGTCCCTGTTTTTTTCATTGATGATCTTTGTAGTTCTAAGTTTTACATCAGAGTCTTTGATCCATCTTGAGTTTGTTTTTGTATATAGTGTAACATATGGATTCTGTTTCATTTTTTTGCAAGTGAATATCCAGCGTTGCCAGCACCACTTGTTAAAGAGACTATCTCTTCTCCCATTTAACAAGATTTGGCTTGTTGTCAGAGATCAGCTATTCATAGATGGATGGATTTACTTCTGTTCCACTGGTCTAGGAGTCTGTCATTGTACCAGTGCCAGGATGTTTTGACTACTGTTGCTATGTAGATGATAGGGAGGGAGGGAAGTGTGAGGTCTCCCACTGTATTCTTCTTTAGTAGTACTTTGTTAACCCTGGGTCTCTGTTTTTCCATGTGAAGTTGGTGATCAGTTTTTCCATCTCTTTAAAGAATGATGTTGGAATCTGGATCAGGATTGGATTGCATCTATAGATTTGTGTTGCATAGTATAGCCATTTTCACAATGTTAAGTCTTCCTGTCCATTAGGATGATAGAGTCTTCCATTTATATAGGTTTATTGTAGTATTGTTTTGTACTTGTATTTGTTTGGAATTTTTGTTTCTCTGTTTAGATTTATCCCTAAGTATTTCATCTTTTGGATGGGGATTGTAAATGATGGAGTCCTGGTGTGGTGCTGTAGCACTGTGAGCACTCCACCACAAGGTCGTTTTGAACTTCAAGCTTGGGGATTCAAATTCAATAGTTTCTCCCCTGTACAGAGTCTCTGTGGGTTGGAACCAAATCAACAGCACTTAACAACAATTGTAAATGATACTGGTTTCCTGATTTTCTTTTCAGAGTTCTCTTTGTTGGTGTAAAGGAATCTGATTGATTTTTGTATGTTGATCTTGTACTTGCCGCATTGTTGAATCTTTCAATTCATTTGATAATTTTTTTAATGAGTCTTTGGAATTTTTTATGTATAGGATTACATCATCTGCACCTAGAAGTAGTTTTATTTTTTTGACTATTTGGATACATCTTATTTCCTTATCTTACCTTATCTTGCTAGCTAGACTTTCCAGCACAATATTGAATAAGAATGATGATAAAGGACATCCTTGTCTGATTCTTGTCTGAAGCTTTGTCTTTCTCTGAATTCATTCAAGGTCCCTAAATAGCATTCTTTTCCAGTTCTTATCAGGTAGTTTGAAACCTTCCTTAGTAAGGTTTTCTGGTTCTGTGTTTTGGTCCCTTTTTGAGTTATAGTGTTGTTTCTTCAAGTGACATGATATTGTCTGTAGTCTCCGAGACACTGTAATATTGTTGTATTGGTATTTAATTAATGATTGTGTGTCTCAGGCACTCGTCACCTGTTTCCTGGTGAGCCTGATAGAGGGTGAGAGTGTGTGTTCAAGTTCTTGGTTCACTGTATAATGCCATTGAGGATGGGTAGAGCTGGTTGTCCACCATCTATTACTGGCCCAGGGCTGGTGGCACTTGTTCTTGTCCAGTGGGTTGAGCTGCAGGAGGTGCAGATGTGGCTGACAATGTGGGCTCAGTTGCTTTCTGGTCACTAGCCACCAGTGTGGGCATCTGTGCAGTCTTAGTTGAACACAATCAATTATTGATTAAACACTATTCAGAAAAAATCAAGATGGTTGTGCTGTGTCAGGCCAGCTGACAATTCACTTATTCTGTTTGTCTCCTTACTGGTCACTGTAATTCAGCTGCTTCTCCTTGTCAGTGTTCAATTCATCTCTCTATCCTTTCCTATGAAACTCAGGGTTCCAGGATAATCAACCGTATTTATTTCACTTGTTCTCTTACATCTCTGTTGTAGAGAGTCTGGGTAACATGTTTGCCAAGTCCAACATCTTACCAGAACATTTGTTATATTGCTTTAATTGCAAATAATTGAAAAAAACATCAATATTCAGTGATATGGGACTCTTTAGATTCATTACAGGACATGTACACAATAGAGTTTTCTACAGTCAATACAAAATATGATCTAGATCTTCTTTAAGATATATTATTAACTAAGCAAATCACAAAGCAGTTTATATAAATAGTACCATCCAATTTTCATTTTAAATATTTTTAAACCATGTAGATGAGTGTGTGTGTGTGTAGGTAAAGCTCTAGAAGGATATAATCATAGTGTGATTAGACCTGAAGAGCAGGAATAAAGGGTAAAATCCTTTAAGCTTTAGATCTTTCAATGTTGTGTTAATTTTTGCAGAAACATGAATTACTTTTTAAATTTTTAATGAAAACAACTTAAGAAAGATAATTTCCAAAGAAACCCTAAATATATTCCTGTCATGATTATTTATCTTGAGGATTCCTAAAAGATATATATTTCTTAAAATCTCAAGTTTATTTAATTGCACCTTCTCTTGGTACAAGAATAGATATATATGATCGTACACTAGAGGCCATGGGTTTCATTTTTTATCATCTTCCCATCATTATTCTATTCCATACATTTCTAGACCCTTATTTCCATGGAGGTAAATATGACCTGCAATTAATTTACACCCAGAATAAGTCAGTGTGCACTGACTAGAGCAAAGAGCTGGTAGTACCCATGCTCAGGGTGCACACTGTCAAAGAAAGTGAACCATATGCCACATCCAGCAACCTGCTGTGAATGTGTGATCACCTAAAGATCATTCTGGCTGTGCATCTTCCAACCCAGATTTGTTTGTTCTTCTTGCATTCCCTGGTATTTTTAATATTTTCCTCTAACACCATAACTCCAATACATCAATTCTTCTATAGTCTTCCTTATTCATTGTCCAACTTTCACAAGCATATCAGGTTGTTAAAAATACCATGGCTTGGGTCAAGCACACTTTAGTCCTCAAACTGACATCTTTGCTCTTGATCACTTTAAAGAGGTCTTGTGCAGCAGATTTGCCTAATGCAATACGTCGTTGATTTCTTGATTGATGCTTCCATGAGTGTTGATGGTTGATCTGATGTGCAAAGTGAAGTCTTTGACAACTTCAGTCTTTTCTCCATTTATGATGATGTTATTTATTGGTTCAGTGGTGAGGATTTTTGTTTTCTTTACATTGAGGTGCAACTCCTACTGAAGACTATGGTTTTTGCTCTTCATTTGTAAATACTTTAAGTCCTCGTCGCTTTCAGCAAGCAAGGTTGTATCATCTGCATATTACAGGTTGTTAATGAGTCTTCCTCCAATCCTGATGCCATATTATTCTTCATGTAATCCAGCTTCTTGGATTATTTGCTCAAAATACACATTGAATAGATACGGTGAATGAATGCAACCCTGGCGCATACCATTCCTGATTTTAAGCCATTCAGTGTCCCCATGGTCTGTTCAAATGACTGCCTCTTGGTCATTGCACAGATTCCTCATAAGCACAATTAAGTGTTGCAGAATACTCATTACCTGCAATATGGTCCATAATTTGTCATAATCCACACAAATGAAAGCCATAGTCAGTAAAGCACAGATAACCATCTTTCTGGTATTCTCTGCTTTCAGCCAAGATCCATCTTCTGTCAGCACTGATATCTCTCGTTACTTATAAATTTATATAATTTTGTTGTTGTTGTTGTTAGGTGCCATTGAGTCACTTCAGACTCGTAGCAGCCCTCTGTGCAACAGAACAAAATATTGCCCAATCCTGTGCCATCCTTACAATTGCTGCTATGCTTGAGGCCATTGCTGCTGACACTGGGCAGTCCATCTGTTTGGGGTCTTTTTCACTCACCCTCCATTTTACCAAGCACTATGTCCTTCTCCTAGGATTGGTCACTCCTGATAATATGTTTGAAGTATGAAAGACAAAGTCTGGTCATCTTGGCTTCTAAGGAACATTCTAGTTGTATTTCTTCCAATTCAGATTTGTTGGTTCTTCTGGCAGTCCAAGACACCTGTAAAATTCTTTTCCAACACCATAACTCAATTGCATCAATTCTTCTATGGTCTTCCTTATTCATTGTCCAACTTTCACATGTAAATTTTTAATAATGGTTGGGCTTGACAAGTGGCTAAAAAATTTCCTAAAAATAGTTAACTCTTAAGAGTCAGTATATGCTGACTCAGCATACCCTAAGATTGTCACACTGCAAAGTTCTCTTACCTGGAAAAATCATAGTCATTATTTCCTTAATGGAAACCCAAATCTCCTTATGTTTTGAACAATACATACGTCTTATGTACATATCTTTATAAGTATGTCTGCATTCACAGTTGGGCTTGGTCTGGGGTTTGGACAGTGTGTAGCAGACAAGGAAAGACATGGGTGTTAGAGTGAAATAGACCAGAAACTACTCTGTGTCAGTGTGTAATTAATTTACTGAATCTCTCTGGCCCTTAATTTACCCCATGCTTAAAATGAGGATGTTGTCATTGTTGTTAAGTACCTCAAGTTGGTTTCCATTCATAGCAATCCTGCATAGGGTTTTCAAGGAGGAGCTAGCTGGTGCAGTTAGTAGCCTAGTGCTTATCTTCCAGTGCCACACCAGGACTCCAAAATGGGGATAGAAATACGTATTGCCTGTGGAATTATTGTAAAAATAAAAGGGATAGAGAGTATTCTTAAACATAGAGCAGTTTTGACGTTTAAGGATGCACATGTGTGGAATACCTGGCCCATAATAAGAGACATATCAATGCCTTCTTACTTTTGCAGGCATTCTAGTAGATGCCCAGTTTATGGAGAGGAGAGGCCCACAGAGTCAGGCATCATCAGGACATGGCAGACTGAACTGGGTTCCTCTTTCCTTTTTACCTGATTTGGGGATCAGGCTGGAAAAAACACTCACATTATCATTTTGGTCCCTGGAAACAGTCTGTAGTTTCATCCTGCCAATTCCAGTTGCCTTTGTGGAGCTGAAGGTTCAAGAGATAAAGCTGTCCTGGGTTTGTTGTGATAATATTCTTCTGGGTTGCCACAGTTGAATAACTAGTATTCAGCATTCTTGGGAAAAATCCCAGTCTCGCACAGTTTGAGGCCTGAAAAGATTTCCAGAGTACTAGTGAGTCAGAATTGACTTGATGGCAGTGTGTTTCGGTTTTTTGAGGGATAGGCCTGCACCTAAAGTACCTAAAGTACCCCAAAGAAATTTTTTTTTTTAAGTTATTAACCAGGAAAATTATCTATTACAGTAGATTGAATTCTTCCCTAGTGTTACAATATCAGGTCCGCCATTTTAGGCTGTACCTTCTGGGTTCTTCCCTCTCCCCTCCCTTCAACTCCATTTTGTAATCTTAGGTTTCTGTTTCCCCGCCCTAAACTACAAGGCAACATGACTTTTGATAGGCCAGAGCTAAATTACCCCAGCAATGACCACTCCCTTCCTGTTGAACCTATATAAGATCACTCCCTTCCCATTGACTCTCTCTTCTCTTCTGCCTCCTGCCTTCTCTCTCTGGCAGAGGTCACCTTCTTCTTCCTTACCATGAATAAAAGTCTCTAGACGGGCCATCTGGTGTGCGGTGTGGCTGATGAGTGGTGCCTGGTTGTTTTTTCCCTTTCACCTAGTCTATTGAACAAAAAGTATGCTTTTTACATGTTATTCTATAATGGATTTTCCCCAAACCATTAAAAACTTATTCTATAATATATGCTGGAAAACATGCAGGACAAACTATCAAAAAATTACCTGGAAAAAAAAAAAAGAAACACAAGGAGATTTCCCAGAAAGCAGAGCATATTACTTTGGCACCGCCCCCCAAAAGAAAGTGACTTCATAACACGCATAGGAACAAGTTTATAGACTATATAACAACTCATACCAAAAAAATGAAGCTATTCAATGAAGGGATGCCCTCCACTCTACTCTGTCTATTCAAATGAAACTCCCTTTTCTAAGGAGTTTTGCTTTCCAAAATCTCTGGTAAGCCTCCTTGGGCCCCCATCTCCTGCATTTTCACAGCTACTTGTATTGCCCAGTTTGTACTTAATCATATTGTCCTTGGCAGTGATTCAAATTGCCATATATACCTGTCTTCCATTTTTGAGGGCAGAAAGCATTTAAGTTTACCATAATAGGCACTCAACTTATGAATGAAAATTGAATCAATGAAGCAATCATAAATGAATGGCTATGGACTTGGGCCTATCATAACTTCTCCAGCCCTCACTTACCTCATCTGACCTTACATAAGGAGATTACCGTAATTCAATTTTAAATTGAAGCCTTTGCTATGAATGCAGTTGTATTGGCCTGGTGTCACAGTGACATCTCCTCATTTCTTATTTTATTCTTTAACTTCATTTTTCTCTCTAGTTCCTGACTCTTTCAGGACAGTGTCTCCACTCAATGTATGGTAGTTGGATCACTTCGTTAGGATCCCCAGTGGCCCTAGCTAAATATGCAGGTTCCTGAGCCCCAGTATTGGATGCGACTCTTGGAGGTAAGGTGGAGCCTGCATCTCCCGAGGGGTCTTATGTACACCTTCTTTAATAAAGAAGAAAGGGAAGGCAAATAACTGTATTGAGTGCCTTCTATATGCTACATCTGTATTGAAGATACCTACAGTGACTCTCCCAGCTGACTAAAGGTAGATTTGATTCTTCTATTTCAATGGGGAGTCTCAGAAAGTGTATAGGTGCTAAGACTGGACTCCATAGTAGATTCGTCAGACCTATGGCCAATACTATTTCCTTGGCATGGTACTTCCCGCCCTACTCCCACCTACCTAGACTACCTTCCCATTTTCATGCATTTGAGATCATGGGTTCCGGTGGATATTTTTCCATGCTAACCCCAAATGATCTCTGAGATGCTACTTCACAGCTTATTTGTGACAATGTTAAGAGCTCAACACTATTTGCTGTAACATCAACTCTGACTTATGGCAACCCCATGTGTGTAAGAATAGAACTTTGCTCCATAGGTTTTCAATGGCTGATTTTTTTTAGTTTGCCAGGCCTTTCTTCTGAGGCACCTCTGGGTGGACTCAAACCTTTCAGTTAGCAGCCACGTGCTGAGTGTTTGCACCACAAAAGCTCAGAAACCTCTTAGAATTCTTTCTTCACCTATAGATGTGACAAGGACTGTGTGCTTATACCCTCTCTTACCCAACTACAATGCCATGTGAACCATGGTTCTGTGCCCTCCCCACCCACCCCAATACACACACACACACACACACACACACACACACTCCAGGTGCTCCATACAGACACGTGCTGCCATGGGAACATGGACAGAATATGTAACTGGCTCTCTTCTTTTCCTTTATAGATATTTTCAAAACTGTGTTTCTGTAGCTGTTTCTTTTTTAGCCTCCTTGTTTCCTTGACTACAGATTGAGAATGATGAAAAGCCTCTGGTCACTTGTTAGTAGTTCTTTCTCCACTGATTTGGTGGCCGGATGACGATATTCCTAGTCCTGATTCAAAGGCTATGGTATTAATTATTATCATTCATCTGTTTGCAACCGACTCTCAAAATGTGTTTGCATAAAACACCTCCCAGTCCAACATCATCTCCTTCCTTACTGCGTCAAGCTCAAGTTCCTCTTCTGCTATCAAGGGTGGGTGCCACCTCACTGCTCCCAAATCTTTCTCTGCCACCTCTGTTCCAGAACCATGTGACATCCCCAACCACAATGCCTTTGTTCATGCTGGTCCCAATGCAAGGTTCTATCCCAGTTCCTAACTGACTGTTTGATTTTGAGCAAGTTGTTTCTTTTTTAAAGAGATTCCTAAACTGCTAGAACAGGCATGATGGCACTTAGTAACCATAAACTACCATTATAATTAGGCTTATTGGATAGGAAACACTGCCCTAGGTATTTCACACATGTTTTCTCAGACATTCCTCAAAAGGGCTAATCAAAATAGTGGCTTCTATGGGGGATCTGCTGGGCCAGTTAAATTAAAGGCAGAGAGGTCAGTTCAGAAAATTAAAGTGACTATTTTGGGGTATTCCAAAGAGGTAATCTTGTTAGAAGGAGCTCTGGTAGCGTAGTGGTAATGAATCGGGCTGTGAACCTCAAGGTCAGCAGTTTAAAACTACCAGCTGTTCCATAGGAGAAAGATGAGGCTTTCTGCTCCCATAAAGATTTGCAGCATCAGAAACCCTGTACAGGGTCCCTATAAGTCAGAAATGACTACACGGCACATAACCATTACCACCACCAATCTTGTTAGATTTTCTTGAAGGATACAGAATGATCAAGGTGACTTATTAGGAAGAAATTGGAAGAAAGCTGAAAACTGCAATGGTGAGAAAAAGGCAAGGAAAGTTGCATCGAGAAATGTTTTCCATTGCAGCAATGCACCTGCTCATTCTCTGATGGTAGCAAGGACTGTCCTTTGAGAATTCAGTTGGAAAACCTTATCCCATCCAGCCTACATCCCATGAAATCTGGTCCTTTCAAAGCAACTATGGTTCCAGCCATCACATTATTGTTGTGAAGTGGCATTGCGTTGGTTCCAAATTATAGCAACCCTTCATAGGGTTTCCCGGGAGCAGCTGGTGAGTTTGAACTGCAAGCTTTGTGGTTAGCAGCCCAATGCTGATCCTACAGTGCCACACCAGGAGTCCAGCCATCACGTTAGGGGCAAGTTAATTAAATGTTTGACCAAATATTGTTGTTGTTGTTGTTGTTAGGTGTCATTGCGTCAATACCAACTCATGCACAGTAGAACAAAAAACTGCCTGGTCCTGGGCTGACCTCACAATTATTGTCACGCTTGAGCCCATTGATGCTGCCACTTTGCCAATCAATCTCACTGGGGGTCTTCCCCTTTTTCTTGGACACTCCACCTTACCAAACACGATATCCCTCTCTAGTGACTGGTCCCTCCTGATAATATGTCTGAAGTATGAGAGACAATGTCTGGCCATCTGGCCTCCAAGGAGCACTCTGGCTATACTTCTTCCAACACAGATATGTTTGTTCTTTTGGCAGCCCATGGTACTTTCAGTATTCTCCTCCAACAGCATAATCCTATATGATCATCGTTATTCACTGTTGAGCTTTCACATGCATATGAGGTTATTGAAAATACCATGGCTTGTGTCAGGTACACCTTAGTCCTCAAGCTGACATATTTGCTCTTCAACACTTTGAAAAGGTCTTATGCAGCAGATTTGCCTAAGCAATATGTCATTTGATTACTTGGCTGCTGCTTCCATGAGTATTGATTGTTGATCCAAGAAGAATGAAGTCTTTGACAACTTCAGTCTTTTCTCCACTGATAAGAATGTTGTTTATTGGTCCAGTGAGGATTTTGTTTTCTTTACATTGAGATGTAATCCAAACCTAAGGCTGTGCTCTGTGATATTCATCAGTAAATATTTTAAGTCCTCTTCGCTTTCAGTAATCAAGGTTGCATCACTGCATATTGCAGGTTGTCAAAGAGTCTTCCTCAAATCTTGATGCCACATTTTTCTTCATATAATCCAGCTTCTCAGATTATTTGATCAGCATACAGGTTGAAAGAATACAACCCTGTCACACACCTTTCCTAATTTTAAACTATTCAGTGTTCTCATGTTCTGTTCGAAAAACTGCCTCTTGGTCTATGTACAGGTTCCTCTTGAGCAAAATTAAGTGTTCTGGAATTCTCATACTTCGCAGTGTTGTCCATAGCTTCGCACTATCCACACAATTGAAAGCCTTTGCATAGTCAATAAAGCACAGGTAAATATTTTTCTGGTATTCTCTGCTTTCAGCCAAGATCCATTAGACATCAGCAAAGATATTCCTCATTCCACATTCTCTTCTAAATCTGGCTTGAACCTCTGGAAGTTCTCTGTCAATGTATGCTTGCAGCCATTTCTAGATTACCTTTAGCAAAACTTTACTCACATGGGATATCAAAGATATTGTCTGATGATTTCTGCATTCCATTGGGTCACCTCTCTTTGGAATGGGCATAAATATGGATCTCTTCCAATCAGTTGGCCAGATAGTTGTCTTCCAAATTTCTTGGCATAGATGAGTGAGCACCTCCAGTG
>NW_006408763.1:3272923-3293086 GCF_000296735.1 Chrysochloris asiatica | reverse complement strand
TTGGTCTGCTTGTCCTTTCAAGTGGGAATTTCCCATCTCTGGAGATCTGGATGTGGTTCAGGCTTCCACCTATAGTCTTATGTATTGCAGAGGATCCGCAGGAAGCCTCCTTCACTAGGAGGCAGCTCTTCCCCAGTTGCATTTTGAATGCCTTCCAACCTGAAGGGCTCATTTTCTGGCACTATATCTGACAGTGTTTCTATGCTATTCATAAGGTTTTCAGTGACTAAATATTCCAAAGTAGTTTGTTTCTTCTTCTTCCTAGTCTGTCTTCATCTGGAAGCTCATCTGAAACCTGTCCACCGTGGGTGACCCTGCTGGTATTTAAAATACTTGTAGCATAACTTCCAGAATCATAGAAACTCACAAGCCACCACAGTAAGAAACTGACAGATGAGTGGTTATGACCAATTATAGTTGCCTAATTTTTAAGTTGATAATTTTGTATGACCTACGAATGATGGTATAAATTTT
This sequence comes from Chrysochloris asiatica, assembly GCF_000296735.1. NCBI lineage: Eukaryota > Metazoa > Chordata > Mammalia > Afrosoricida > Chrysochloridae > Chrysochloris > Chrysochloris asiatica. Next base: position 3,292,612 of record NW_006408763.1, on the reverse strand, counting down.
GGCAGAGAAAAGTTTCCCCACCCCTCCTGTATAAGGAGCTCTGGTAGCACATTGGTTATGAACCGGGCTGCTAATCTCACAGTCAGCAGGTCAAAACTACCAGCTGTTCTGTGGGAGAAAGATGAGGCTTTCTGCTCCCGTAAAGATTTACAGCCTTGGAAACCCTGTACAGGGTCGCCGGGAGTTGGAAACGACTCCACGGCACATAACAACAACAACAACTTATATTCTCCCAACCTCCCCCCACCCCCACCTCGCTTCCTCTCTCTCTCTCTCTCTCTCTCTCTCTCTCTGGAGAAGCCAGGATCCGTGGTGTGAGGAAACTCAAAGAGCACAATGGAAAAATATGCATGTCAACAACCCTAGAAGTGGGCAATTTGGTAGAGATGATCCTTGGGCCTCAGTGAAGCCTTTAGATGAATTGATTGCACCCTTAGGCGAGACCAGAGCCAAAACCACCCAGCTGAACTGTTTCTGAATTCCTGACACACAGACATTATGAGTTAATAAGTGTTGTTTTAAGCTAGTAAATTTTGGGGATTTTTTTTTACAACAGATAACGAATACACAGGCCTTACTACAAAACAATCTATTCATTATATTACACCTACTCTCATGAATGATGGTCATGTGGAGGAGAGCAGCCCTGGAAAGTCACACCTGTTGTGTGAAATTACAGCTTTGGGTCTTGTTTGCTATCATAGCTAGAGCTATGCACCCTGAATAATGTACCCCCTTTTTACTTCTCATAGCATTTATTGTTCTTTACAACGTTTAATTATTTGTATAAATGTCTTTTTTTTCTTTATTTCCTTTTTAAATCAATATAAAATGAGTGATTACAAGATGCTTGGCAGAATGTACTTTGCCAGCCTTTCTTCATTCTCACAATTGTTGTTGTTGCTAAGTACTGTTGAGTACGTTCTGACCTATGGCGAACCTATATAGGGTTTCCGAGAAGTGACTGGTGAGCTTGAACTGCCAACCTTGAGGTTCAAGCTGACTTTGCAGTTCAGTGTATTAACCCTGAACAGCGTCACACAAGGACTCCATCCTCACAATAACTCTACAAAATAGATACTATTATTGATCTTATTTTCAGATGTGGAATCCAAGAGAGAGACTAAGTAACTTACTCAAAATCTCATAGACCAAAAGATGCAAAATTAGGGCTGGCTCCCAAATTTCAGCTCTTACCCAGTCTCCTGTGCTGCCTCCCATTTTATCCCTGCTCCCCCAAACAGTGCCTCCAAAGTATCGTGCATACAGTTGTTATATAATAAATGCCTGTGCTTACATGAATAAGTGAATTAACAAATGGAAAAATAGTTAAGTGGGAAAAAGTCATGAAAGTTCACAAATTATCAAAAATTCTGCTGTCCTGAAATATTTTGTTCCTAATACAAATGCCTCTTTTTTCTTGTAAGCATCTGAACTTTAGGGTGTTAGTGGCTAGAATGCATAAAGAGACTCATTCACTGGGTGAAAAGCAGGCTGAGAGAACATTAAGAAATTCTTCATGATGTCTACATTTTTAGATAAAGAGCCCCAAGTGCTCGAGGACATCAAACAAATCCAAGACTTTTCAGAACAGCCAACTCATTACGGAAAGCTGCTGAAATCCTCTGGCATCTTTTAAGAAAAGAATAACAACTAGTGTACCGATGAGCACTCACATCACTAGAAACCTGCATGCATTCAGCCAGGGACCTCAGCAATGTGACAAAGGCCACATTGTTCTCTCCAGAACAAAATAATATGACAGGGGATGAGTGGGTGCTCTGAGTACCAAGGGAAAAGGGCAGAAAATGACTCCCTGGTACCACCGCACCAGGTCAGCCTTCACAAAGATGGGGACAGACTGCCTGCCAAAACATTGGTCTCAGCAAACTTGCTCTCAGAGTTAAAATTTTATCTAATTTAAACTAGATGCCAATGCATTTCCAATAGATGCCATCAGTGTACCCTGGGAAAAAGAAGACTGTCCCTTCCTAGGTAGGGAAGATCTTCCTTTATGATCTGTTCGTAATTGGCATTAGCTTCAATTCACGACTGTTTTCCCCTAGAATTCACATCTATGTCTATCTCAAATCTCCCAAAGGAAAGCTTAAACTTTCATTTCTGTAAACATTTTCCTTCTGAAATGAGAAATATTGAAAGTGGTCACCTTTGGAGAGAGGGATGGGTATTGAAGCAGAAGGCTCCAATTTGTTTTCCATTTTGCTATTAACTTTTTTCTGTGTGCATTTATAATTGTTACCATTTTTAACGTTAGGGTTTATCAGAGTAAGAATTATGATCACTTAGGTCTTCATTTTTCTATTATTTTGTTTCAAAAGAAATCAAATAATATTTTAAAGAACTTTCATAATTATAAGTTTCTGACCTAAAACAACAGTTACTGTTTTCATAAAAAAAAGTTTTGGGTCACAGAGAAAAACTAGGATTTATTCAACAGAATATTATAGAATGCCTTCATTAAACAGAAAAAAAATAATTAAAAAAATTTTTATGCATTGCTTAAGACAACATGTTGTTGCTATCCACTGATGTCAAGTCAGCCCCAAGTCATGGTGACTTTATGTATAACAGAACAAAATGTTGTACCTAATCATAATCTAAGGAGCCTTTGTGTTGCTGTGGGTTAACCATTAGGCTGGTAAGGTCAGTGGTTCAAACCCACCATCTGCTCCAAGGTAGAACAATGAGGCTTCCTGCTCCGGTAAAGATTTACAACCTCAGATACCCTATGCTCCATCATCACAGTGAGTTGAAATCAATTCAACATCATTGGGCTTTTCATTTTGATATAATGACTCCATCATATAATATATAGGAATATAGTTCCTAAAGTAGTGCTCATAGAATGACAAACAAGATGTGGGAAGGACAATAAACTCCTAATTGTTTGGGAGACACACAAGGTAAAGAGTGAACAGATTTGGGTTTGCATCCACTCTGCTTGTAACCATTTTTCTTAAGCATAAAGACATATGATAAATATTTGCCAAGTAGAATTAATTGACCCTTTTTTCCTTAATCATTTATTTAATAAACATTTATTGAATCTCTACTATGCTATCAGGTAGGCCTAGGTTTTAAGAGAAACGGATCTCCCACTTTGTGATCATGATCACAGAAAGAAACATCAGGCAATTTCTAAATATTACAATTGGTATTTTGGCTAGGATATGAAGGAGCTCTGGTAGCGTAGTGGTTACGAATCGGGCTGTGAACCTTAAGGTCAGCAGTTCGAAACTACCAGCTGCTCCGCGGGAGAAAGATGAGGCTTTCTGCTCCTGTAAAGATTTATAGCCTCAGAAACCCTGTATAGGGTCGCTATGGGTCAGAACCGACTCGACGGCACTTAACAACAACAACATGTCTTTTGAGAAGGTAACTGAAGTGTTTTGGTATCTATTTGGTATATGTTAAATATAAGATACCAAATTAATTTCCAGTATGACTTACTTTGCATATATTTAATTTCTGGTATGACTAATTTTGTTGTTCTATAATTTACAAACCATCTTTTACCCCTGTGGAAAAGCCAGGTTTTCAAAGGATACCTATTCAGAGAATGAAATGAAGGAGGCTGAACAAGCCAAGTAAGAATTTAGGCCAGGCCATCTCGACGGCACTTAACAACAACAACAACAATGATAGGGCTGGGAGAGCTTCTGGTACTTTCGATTTACAATTTCTGACTGGTCCCCACCCTAACCAGTCGCCTCAGGACAAATGGTGCTCCTGCACTTCCTTCCGTAGCTAGAATAGCCGGAAGGACATGAGTATGTGGTCCCAGGGGCTGGGCTGTGAGTGAAGTCATTTTGGGAAAGTTCCCAGCTATCCCTCCCTAAGCAGTCATTCCTTTTGTCATGAACCCACACTTAATTCCCCTAGCATGATGAATTAGATTATGAAGTTATAGAATAGTTGTGACATTACTGATCCAAGAGCAAGTGAATTCTTTATGTGCCTAACACAAAAGAAACCCCTGTACTTGTTCACAAGTCTCTCTGGAGTGTCCCATTCCACTGAAAGACACTTGCACTTTCTGGGAAATTTCACAAGACCACAATTTCCAACCACCAACAGAGCCACTTAATATAACTAATTTTATTGTTGTAAAAATATATATCACATAATATTCACCAATTCAGTGTTTTTCATGTGTACAATTTAATGACATCAATAAGATTAATCATGTTGTACAACCATTACCAACATCCATTGCCAAATTTTCCATTACCAAAAACAGCAACTCAATGTTTCCTAAACAATTTTTTTTTTTTTTCAAAATATTCTTTGTTTTACTTTATGACTCAGGAAGATTTTGTTTCCTTATGACAAAAAAAAAGAAATGCAGACCAAAGAACTAAGATCAGAGAAAGTTGCAAATGCAATTCTCTCAGTTTTTGGTTGCTTTTAAGGACAACTTCAGGTTGGAAGAACAGCACTGATTCCAACATGACTGGGCCCAAACCAAACAATGTGATCCATAATGGAAAGCTGGTTCAGGGATCCCAAAACCTACTGAATGAGGTCAGGGAGGCTTAGCCTGGCCTCCCTTCTGGGGCAGGAGTTTGAATAGGATTCTGACTACCTCAGGCTAATCTCATGGTCTTGGATTAAAGTTCAGCACCAGTTCTTCCCATGATAAAACCCTTGTCAGAGTCTGGAGCCTTTGCCCATTTGTGTGTCCTATTGTACCTCGGTCTGACCCTTTGAGGTACAGCAGTGGGTACTGGGTTCAGGACCAGCTGCGTAGTCCCAATTGCTGCTTAAGTCCAAGGGCTTTGGCTGAAACCAGAAGATTATGGGAATAGAGCAAACCATCTGCCTGATGGCATTTGGCCCTGGGTCAGTCACAATAGGTGTTCAGAACCCTTGATCCTATGTAATCAATCAAAAACAGACAACTTCCACTAAAAACTAAAAATATGGGCGGGCGGGCTGGCTTTAAATCATGCCTGTGTCACTTTGGAACTATGGATTGAGTTAAACCTCAGCATGCTCCTTGACTTTAACTCATTCCAGTTTCTCAAATAAGAACAAAGGAGACATCAGAAGCTATGTACTGGCAATGCAATCCACCCCATACTGGGCTAAGAACCATGTTTTCACCCTTGACTCAGAATGTTCTTTCTCTTACAGATCTCACTGAAATCTTTATTTGTGAAATAATTTCACACACAAACACATAGATATATTTTAATTTTATTATGTATTGGGTTTACTATATGTTAGGCAGTATTGTAAGTGCTTTACAAATATTTTTTATTTATAACAAAATGCACATCTCAAGAGATTGCATAAACTTCAACACAGAGAAGACATTTTTTTGTTGTTTTCTTTGTGACTAAAATTATTTAAAATATATTTAATTGCTGAAGCAATATATTTGATCTAACAATAACAAAGGTTTATAAAGAAAAAGTAAATAACTTTACCCTCAGATTACCCATACTTCTGAAGTAATACCAATGTTTACAGTGTGGGGTAAGCCTTATGAGGGTGGTTTTAAGAAAAAATTTTGAAAATAAACCCAAATCTCAAAATATTTGATTAGTAAGAAATAAAGAAAAACATTCTTTTCAATTAAAAAAAAAATTAAGAGATGAAGTGGAAAACCAGATAAAGAAAAACACCCATACACTCCACATGGTTTAAAAAGCTCAGTAGCATTAAATACAGCTGGATATTCTGATTGATGTTGTTTAGGGAGGGGAGGGGAAGAACAAACTTTAAGCCACTGTAGGCCTGGAAGGATTGGTTGTTGTTGTTAAATGCTGCTGAGTCGGTTCCGACCCATAGCGACCCTCTAGAGGGTTTCCAAGGAGTGACTGGTGAGCTTGAATCACCAACCTTGCAGTTCACACTGACTTTGCAGCCTAGCGCATTAACCCACAGCGCCACACCAGGACTCTGAAAGGATTGGTAGAGGGAACAATTTGACATTTCAGAATTGATTGGTGGGGATTTTTAAGTTGTACAGAGATAGGAAGCACCTAGTTGTTCATCAGGTAGCCCGTCAAGTGTTCAGATTGTCTTTTGAAAATTACCCAGTTACCTTCTGCTCATATACATCAAGGACTCCTGAGGTTGCATTTTGAACTTTCTGCCAATGCATAAAGGAAATTCAGTCTCCTCCCTTGGAGACTAAAGGCCTAAGAGGGAAATCTGGAAACAGTTTGTCCACTGAGACCCAACATCATCAAAGAATTGACATTCTTCCCTGTGATGTGTGCAGGAGGTGTTTGGCCCGACCTCCAGGAAGGCTTCAGAGCCAAAGGAAGTCCATGGGTGCCGTGGGGAATGAGTCTAATGGTAGTCATTGCCAAAGGGGTCCTTTATAGAAACTAAAATGCAGCACAGCATAGATAGTATAGAAGGTTCTGAGAAGAGGAATTAAGTGGAATATTTGTTGTTGTTGTTAAGTGCTGTTGAGTCGGTTCCTATAGAGGGCAGAAAAATACTGTAAACCTTGCAGGATTGCCACCCCAATCAACAGAATAAAGTGAGGCTTCAGGCTCCAGGAACCTACCAGTCTTCCAGCTGCACAAATGTTACAGACTGAACATCTTTGTCTTTCAAAGAGACCAAAACAAAGATCAAATAATCGAGGGGGTAGGGAGGAAGTGTTTAGAACTCCCTAGGTCTTTGACCTTCACAAAACATGTGATTTGAAAGCTTTGTTGTATCATATAGTATTCAGTCTATTGGGCATCTAAGAATACATCTGCTAATAGTCATTTCATATTTGCGTAGAGCTCTCTTTACCTCTTCCCATAATTAATAATTTCCAATGAGGGCAGGTTCTTGACTTATACTTCAAAGTGTTGGAAATAATGATGGGATGTGACCAAGATGGTGTTTACCTAAGGCTGTGGTTCTTCAACCTGACCACACATTAGAATCACCCAGAGTTTTTAATACTGGTGTCTGCATCCCACCCTCAGAAATTTTAATCTCATCATTCTGAGGTAAGACCAGGTTATCCATATTATTTTTTAGAAGATCTCCCCAGGTGATCTAAATGTTCATGAGATGTGAGAGGAGCTCTGAAGGTGCAGTGGTTAAAATATCCGACAGCTAACTGAAAGGTCAGTAGTTCAAGTCTACCAGCATCTCCTCAGGAGAAAGATGTGGCCACTTTCCTAAAAATTGTTGTTCTTGTTGCTAGCTGCTGTCAAGTTGGCTCCAACTCAAAGCAATCCTTTGCACAACAGAACAAAACACTGTCCAGTCCTGTGCCTCCTCACAATTGTTGTTACATTTGAGGCCATTACTGCTGCCATTGTGCCAATTCATCTCGTTGGGGGTCTTCCTGTCCTTTGCTGACCCTCCACTGTAGAAAGCAAGATATCCTTCTCTAGGGATCTGGTCTCTCCTGATAACATGTCTGAAGTCTGGCCATCCTTGCTTCTAAGTTGCACTCTGGCTGTACTTCTTCCAACACATATTTGTTTGTTCTTTCGGCAATCCATGGCACTTTCAATATTCTTCTCCAACACCTCAACTCACATACATCAATTCTTCTACAGTATTCCTTATGCATTGTCCAACTTACACATATGATGCTGTTGAAAATACCATGGCCAGGGTCAGGTGCACCTTAGTCCTCAAACTGACATCTTTGCTCATTAACACTTTAAAGAGGTCTGGTGCAGCAGATTTGCCTAATGTAGTACATTGTTTGATTTCTTGACTGCTGTTTCCATGAGTGTTGATTGTGGATCCAAGCAAAATTATTACAGCCTTAGAAACCCTATGGAGCCATTTCTACTCTGTTCAACAGGATCACTGTGGGTCAGAATCAACTCAAAGGTATTGGGTTTGGTTAGGATTTGATCCTATGAGGTGCACAGAAATGCAAGCAAAATAAGTAATATGCTATATGAGCTGTGGCCTCAAATCTTACTGCGGTGCTGTACTGAGCTAGACTGAGTCTAATGAAGAAGGCCTTTGAGTGCTTCTGAATGGCTGAGAACCAATGAAGACTTCAAGGTTAACTCCACCTCTCCATCTCCTACTCCAGTGCCAGACTCAGGCCTTACCACCCTGACAAAGAGAAACAGAGAATGACCACAAGAGAAACCAGAGACTCATTCTCAAGATCTTGAGTAGTGCTGGTCAAAGCCTCAAAAAGAAAGAAAAAACAAACCAGTTGCTGTCAAGTTAGCCCCAACTCATGGAGAGTCCAGGAGTAACTCAATGGAACTGCATTCCACCGAGTTGTAAAGTGGCTGATTTTATGGAGGTAGATCTCAAGGCCTTTTTTCTGAGGAGCCTCTGTTGATGTTAAGTGTCGTCAAATCAGTTCCAACTCATAGCAACCTAGTACAGGGTTTCTAAGGAGCAGCTGGTGGGTTTGAACCACTGACCTTGTGGTTTGAAGTCCAGTGCTAATCCTACAGCACTACACCAGCTGCCCATGAGGAGCTTGCTAGGTAAATTATAAACTGCAGCCTTTTGGTTCCCTGTCTAGTACATTAGTAATTTATACCACTCTAGAATTTCCAGGCCTGTCTCAAGTAAAGGGTAAGAAGAAGAACACTGAAGAGGTGTAGGGGAGGGATACCAGGGAAATGTTCTTCTAGTCCTGTTATGCCTAATCCTGGGAGAAGAAAAGACATTTTTAAAAATATGTCTGGGACTTCTTCCCTGAGAAGACAATGCCAGGTCCAACCTGAATTCTCCAGGCCCTGAAGGAAGAAAAAAAGGAGGGAGTGCTGATGAATAGCAAAGAAGTACAAGCCTCCTCCTCATCCCTTTTACCACTGTGACTGGATAGACAAGCAGTCGATGAACAATCATGAGCAAGCAGGGGATAAAAAGAACGAGAGACACCTAGCACTATGACACATCCAGCTGAAGCCGACCTCAACTCTGCACCAAACACATAGGAATGCTCAATAAAATGCAACACAAAGGAAGTTTTACTTCACACCAAACTCAATAGAAAAAGTTGAAATCCACAGATACTAGAGACCAAGCAAGGCATGAATGGGCACAAGGGTGGTTCCAGAGAATACTAAACCAAGATGTGGATACTGGTGGTGTTGTTGTTAAGCACTCTGGAGTCAGTTCCGACTCACAGTGACCCTGCACAGGGTTTCCGAGACGCAAATCTTTACAGGAGCAGAAAGCCTCATCTTTCTTCCGCGGAACAGCTGGTAATTTCAAACTGCTGACCTTGAGGTTAGCAGCCCGATTCGTAACCACTGCGCTGTGGATACTGGTGTTGTTGTTGTTGTTAAGTGCCGTCAAGTCGGTTCCGACCCATAGCGACCCTGTACAGGGTTTCCAAGGGTGTAAATCTTTACAGGAGTAGAAAGCCTCATCTTTCTCCTGCGGAGCGGCTGGTAGTTTTGAACCACTGACCTTAAGGTTCGCAGCCCGATTCGTAACCACTACGCTTCCAGAGCTCCATGTAGGTAGAAAGATATCAGGAGGGGCAACTTGCCTGGGGCCTGAGAGCTATGGGGAAGTGTAGAGGAAACTTTTGCATAAAACCAGAACCCTTAAAGAGCTGCTCCTTGTAAAGGACTAAGAAAATCTCTACCCTTGGGTTAAATAAGCAACAAAAAAGTTTACCTTCTGTCTGAGGTTTTCAGTGAAACAAACAGACCTACAAGCAAAAAGTCTCTAATATGAGATCAAAACCACAAATCTATGTGGGTGTGGGCTCTAGATTATACTGTTTGATGGTATAAAACTCCCAAATCGAGGAGTAAAGATTAAAAATAATCTGGGTGCAATGAACCTCCTATATTTACAGAAGCAAACACAGAAGTAGCCCAAAAGAACAATTCTATAACACAGGGAGCACAAATCTTCCACAAATCTGGTAACAAAGACTTGTTAAAAGTGGCTCACAGTAAAAATTTACAACTACAGGGTAGTAAACTCTTGTGAAGGAGAATCAGGAGAGACAGTAAATGGGAAAATCATAATGTCAGACTAGGTGGCGCTGTGGGTTAATGCGCCAGACTACAAAGCCGTTTCAACTGCAATGTCAGTGGTTCAAACTCACCAGCTGCTCCTTGGAAACCCTATGGGTCCGAATCGACTCAACAGCACTTAACAACAACAAAGTGATTAAAAGGTTTGTTTTTAAGAAAATTAATGGAGAGAGCAAGTCATTGTGAAGGAGGTAAGGCAGTTTTGAAAATGAATCAAAGACTAGATAAAAACATTCTAAAAAACAGTCATTGAAATCAATAATTTTTTGAATTGGCTAAATTAACTAGTCAGCCTCACAGAAAAGGAAATTTTTGATCCAGCAGATAGAGTCAAGGAAGTTTTCTAGCCTGCAGCCCAGGGAAGTCTGTCAGAAGACATGGAGACTTGAATGAAAAAGTGTGACGTAAGAAATGACAGAAGGAGAAAACACAGAACATCTGACAATAGAAGAGATAGTGACTGAGAATTTCCCAGAATTAAAGAGACATGAGTCCCCAGGTTCAAGAAACATGACAAGGATCAAATAGGGTAAATAATAGTGAGGGGGGAAATCCACTCCTAGAACGAGTGTAATGGCAGTGACGTCACTCGGATTGTTGTCATCCAGTGCAGTAACTCATGGGGCTCCCCCTGTACCAGAGCCTACAGAATCCATAGTAACGTTGATTGTCGATTTTTTTTCATAGAGTTATCTGTAACAAACATAGTTGTCAATTGTTTAACTGTAATATTTCTCAGATGATATGAAAACTAACAACAGAATTGTTTTGTAAAATCTTGCTGCATTGAATTAAAACATTATTAGTAACTGAATGGAAACCTTTTACCATTTTTCTCCTTTGTTCCCTTTTAATTGCAACTTGATTCTCAAAAAGTTAATGGCATAAGTTCACAAAAATACTACTTAGCACAATATGGTAGGTAAAATAACAGGAAATTTGATAAACTCAGTGGCAGTAAAAATGCTGACAGCAACAGAAACAAGAGTGGCAGCCTGTGAGGCATGCAGATGAAACTCCATGATTTGAAGTATCATTATAATCAGGTAATCATGCCAGCTCTAACTGGAGTGCATTCCCACCCCACTGCCAGCCTGTGGATTCTGACACACAGTGACCCTGGAAGGCAGAGTCCAGCTGCTCCTTAGGCTTTCTGAGAGTGCACATCTTTACAGGAGCAGGCAGCCTCGTCTTCCTCCAGCAGAGCAACTGGTGGTTTTGAGTTCAGTGGTTCAAACTCACCAGCTGGGTAGTTAGCAGCCCAATACCTAACCACAGTGCCACTAGGTCTCCTTTGCAGCACATGTGGTTGTTGTTGTTGTTGTTATTGTCAAGTGCCGTGGAGTCTGTTCCTACTCATAGCGACCCTGTATAGGGTTTTCGGGGAGCACATGGTGAGCTTGAACCATCGACCTTGGGTCCAAACCGACCTTGCAGTCTAGCACATTAACCCATAGTACCACACCAGGATGGTTCAAAAAGTAAAATTAGCCTAGAGTTTCAGCCTTGTAGTATATTGATACATGAAAGCTGTTATAACTAACTATAGGAACATTTTTATAATAAATAACAAATTTCTGCTGAAACACTGTACAAAAACTTGATAGTTTGGTGTGTTGCTTTCACGTACTCTGACAGTGTCACCTGGGGAGGTCCATGCCCCCTGTGCATCCCACATGTCCCTAGTGATGCAATGGTAATGAAATAGCAGAACCCCGTGGGCAGAAAGCAAAAATAGATACTATCTACGAAGAGAAAATATAGATTATCTGCCCAAAAAGTGATTAAAAATCCTTGTAAGTGAATGCTCATAGCAGCATAGCCATAAAACTTGAAATAACCCATGTGAACTGTTTAATGAATTAATACAATATAGTATGAATATATGGAACACAATTCAGCAATAAGAAAAAGAGAACAAGTCACTGATACAAGTTACAACATAAATGAACCTCAAAAACATTCTTCTAAGTGAAAGAAGCCAGAAACTACATAAATAATATGACTCCATTTACATGAAATTTCTAATGACACGTTATCTGAGGGGGTTGAGGGAGGGAACTGAGATTAACAGCAAATAGAAGGAGTGATGAAAATGTTCTAAAACTGAATTGTTACAGTTTTTTTAATTTACCAAAAATAAACTGCATACTTATAATGAGTGAATTGTATGGTATATAAATGATATTTCAGTTAAGCTGATTTTTTTAAACAATCAATGACAACAATAAAATGTATAAGGGCCAGACGATTTTATAATTTAGGTTTTACCAAACCTTTAACGAACTGGTAACTCTGGTCCAACACAAACTATTCTATGAATTAGAAAATAGAGACAGCCATCATTTAAGGGACTAGATCCAAATCGCAGCATTCTGACTCCAAGTGAAGATTCTTGTGCATTGCCTCCTTCCTTGGATGTAATGAGTTAAAAAGGTCTTTTCAAGTAACGCAAAAATATATCAACCATAAAGGAAAAGATTGTTTGGTAAAGTGGAGAGTCAGAGCAAAAGAGGAAGACCCCAACTAGATGGATTGGCAAAGAGGCAGCATCAATGGGCTCAAGCATGGCAACAATTGTGAGGTGAGCCCAGGACCGGGCAGTGTTTCGTTCTGCTGTGCATAAGATTGCTATGAATCGGTACCAACTCGATGGCACCTAACAACAACAACAAAAGGAAAAGATTACTTTTGAATATATGAGAATATGAAATTTTTGTATGACAAAAGACATTATATATCATATCCTAAGAAAAAGTATTTGAAACTCTTATTTTCAACCCAGAAAAGATTAACAGCCAAACAGAGAAACAAATAAATAAGAAAAAGGCAACAACTCAATGGAAAAATGAACAAAGGATATAAACAGTCATTCAACAGAAGAGGAACCTCAAAAGATTAATAAACATATGAAAAGATACTCAGTTCTCTAGCCATCAGAAAATGTAAATTATAGTCACAAATGAGATAGCATTTCACACTTAACAGAATGACTAAAATCCAGAAGTTTGGTATTACCAAATGTTGACAAGGAAGTTGAACAACAGCAACTCTGATATATTGCTAATGAGATGTAAATTTGCACTACCACTTGATATAGCCATTTGGCAATATCTGCTAACAGAAAATGCTCATGCCATTCCAGGAAACAATGTTGTTGTTGTTGTTGTTAAGTGCCATCGAGTCGGGTCCGACCCATAGCGACCCTGTACAGGGTTTCCGAGGGTGTAAATCTTTACGGGAGTAGAAAGCCTCATCTTTCTCCCGCGGAGCGGCTGGTAGTTTTGAACCGCTGACCTTAATATGCACTCTTAAATATGTCCACTTATCTAGGTACTGGAGGAGGCATATTCAGTGAAGCACACTGTAGCACTCTTTGTAATGTGAAAAGGCAGGAGATGTTAAAAAAAAAAAAAAAACTCAACCACCATCAACAGAGTAAAACTTTCCACAGGATTTCTGATACTGTAAATCTTTATGGGAGCAGATTAGCCTCATCTTTCTACTGAAGAGTATCAGGTGGATTCAAAACACTGACCTTGAGGTTAGCAGCCCAGTGCTTAATATTCATCAATAGGGGAACAGATCATTGTAATTTCATCAATTTACAATGAAACTCTACATCTCAGTTAAAATGAACAATGCATGTTTCAAAACAGAGTAATCTAAAAGAAAATGTTGAATGAAACGAGCATGTTACAAAAAGTTATTTTAGTATGGTATTTATGTAAAACATTAAAGCACACAAATAATTTTATGTATGTATATTATCAGTCCTGGTGTGGCACTGGGGGTTAATGTGCTGGACTGTAAGGTTGTTTGAACCACTGAAAAGGTGATTTAAAAGTTCATCAGCTGCAACTCAGAAACCCTATGCAGGATCACGACGTGTCTAAACCGAATCAACAGCACTTAGCAATAACACTACAATTGTGCTTAAGTGCCAAAAAGTCAATTACTACTCATAGCAACCCTGTATAGGGTTTCTTAGAAGTGACTGGTGGGTTTGAACTGACAACTTTGTAGTTAGCAGTCCAGTGATTATCCTATGGAGTCCTACCAGGCTACCAGGATTCCATATGCAATATATATGTTGTTGTTAAGTGCCGTCGAGTCAGTTCCAACCCATAGCGACCATGTATAGGGTTTCTGAGGAGCAGCTGAACAGCCAACCTTTCAGTTCAAATGTGGCTTTGCAGTCTGGCGCATTAACCCACAGTGCCACACCAGGACTCCATGCAATGTATATATGTATATGTATATGTATATATATGCACATATGTGTGTGTACATATATACATATATGTGTAAAGAATAATAACATGGACAGGAAACATATATATTAATAAAATGAGAATCATTACTCCTGGGGAAAGGTAGGTATCTCCCCCATTGACATTTGAGAAGTGTTTCAAATGCAACTAAAGTATTTTTAAGCCTTTCTGTTGGTGTTGTTTTTAATTAAAATACATTTGGCCAAATGGTAACATTTAAAAATTTTGTGTATAAGTAAATATGTGCTGTTATATTTTTAGTCTATGTTTTATTGTATGAAAAAATTTAGTATTTACCTTTTTTTCACTTTTTCAGGGGAGAAAAAAAGTCCTGAGTGTGTCTTTTCTTCCTCTACTGCAGAGCGGGCCTCCTATAGCTTCCCGGGTCTACTGACTGAGGGATCCCAGGTAAGTGATCTACCGCACAGCCACCACATCAAGCTCCCGGTCATAGTCAACATCCATCATAAACTCACTTTCAAACACGGCACAGAGTCAACCTGGTTTCCAGGGTGTCACACAAGCCCTGGAATGAGGAAAGTGCTTATATAGTTAGTGTTTTACGGTTTGAGTTGTAGTTAGCCTACATTTGGTATGTTTTGAATGCTCTGGCCCCTATATAACATCAGGTTATGAATCATTCATGCGAATGTTGGAGGGGAAATTGAAATCAGCTGGGGAACCAGTTCTGTGGGGGTCTCTGGATATGTGATGGACAAGGAAACTGGAATTAGAGAGGGAAGAGGGCCTGCAAGAATCCAGGCTTAAACATTACTGGAGCCGGGTCTGGAATCTTTGCCTGGAGTCTGCCAAATGACCCAGGCTGCACATAAATGAAACCCCCTCAGGGAAAATGTGAAGCTTTTTGCCTGTTTCTTTTTCTCTCAGTGATGTTGTTTTAGCTCTACATTTAAAGTTGGCCCAAACTAAACTATTTATTGTACATGTTAGGTAAGCAGTATATTTAAGGAGCCTGATTTGTAAGAAGGAATTCTAAGAAAATGGCTTTATATTTTCTAATCACTACTTTCAACTCTACCCTGTCCATCTCTTTGTAACATATCAAGCAGATCTGATGTCTCTCAGATCACTTTTAGTTATTAATATTGATTCATACTAATCTCATAAGGGATTCAAGCCTCTTTTGCCCTTCCCGGGGGTAGACACGCACTGTATGTGTATATGTTTGTGTGTAGTGGAACCTGGCTCTGTAACATCACTGACCACTCTCTGTTGAAGGCTGACTGTGAGGCTTAAGAAATCCCACTTCTCCAGCTGGTCATCTGCTAGGGAGGGCAAGGGAGTGGGAAGCAAGGAGAGAGAAGTATTGCAGGTATCCCACATTTAGTGTGATTCCCTCTGAAATCGGAGGCTTCTGTTCATTTTAGGGGTACCAAGAACCCATCTGGTGCCTGGGCCAAATAGAAAAAGGATCTAGAAATGTTTTCTACTTTTCCAGTGCTCTCCTTAAGGCACCCACAGGGAGAGGGCAGTTTCTTCACTCAGACCCCTCAGTGCCAGTGGTGGTTCTGGAAGCAGTCTGAAGGGGAACATGGCTTCACAGTGTGGACTTCTGTCCTGTGTTCAAGCTTACAGTGGCACTGGGAACCTTCCCTACCTCAGTGCAACTGGCAAAAGGAGGTTGTGCCTCTCACAAACTCTTATTAAGGCCTTGCTTTTTTACCCTGAGTAGAATCTGTTCTCCTCTATGAAACTAAGGACTAGCCAGTGAATTGCAGTGAATAATTTATGATAACAGCATCAGTGTTCTCTCAGCTGTGAGCTAGAAAAAGAAAGAAAAGGAAAAATGGCCCTCTCCCGTCCAGGTGGGATGTCTTAAAAGCACAGAGAGGAAACATTCATTCCAATCACTACTTTGTTCTGTGTTGTTTGTTGTGCCCACCCAAACCCACTGACTCCTATGGACTTCATAGGACAGAGGAGAACAACTAGTAGGGTTTCAGAGACTGTAAATCTTCATGGAAGTAGACAGCCTCATCTTTCTCCCATGGAGCTATGGGACCCTCCTAAGTCTTGAGAGTTTTAACACTAAAAACAGAATTTTAAATAAAATCTCACAAAGAATGATGGTTTGACTGCTCAGGGTCTCTAAATTGAATTTCTAATGAAGGAGAAGCGACCCTGTATAGAGTTTCCAAGGAGTAGCTGGTGAGCTTGAACTGCTGACCTTGCAGTTCAAATGGCTTTGCAGTCTGATGCATTAACCCGCAGAGCCTCACATGGTCTCCTGATATTTTAATGTTGCTGAGATGTTCAATAATCAATGTGTGTTCTGTGCTCAAGTTTGCATCAGGTAGAAGTTACAGAGCTGAAAGAGTCGATTTAAATTGCACTTTGTTGTTGTTGTGAAGTGCCGTCAAGTCAGTTCCAACCCACTGAAACCCTATATAAGGTTTCCAAGGAACAGCTGGTGAGTTTGAACTACCGACCTTGCAGTTCAAATGGCTTTGCAGTCTGATGCATTAACCCACAGCACCACTTATACCTTCTAAATGTAGAGGCCCAGTTTCTGTCAAGGATTGAAAATATTCTTATAAGGTCAGTATGATAAGTATCTTTTTTACTAATTAAGTCATGTATTTCTTTATTTTATTTTTTAGATTTTTATGACCTTAAATTAATTTCCTTTTCAAATATGTAGTCATTATGTGTATTTTATGGTATTCACATTAAGAATTTTCTCCCCTTGAAAAATTATCATTAAACCCAGAGTATTGCAGGCTTTCTTTTTGCTTAAGTTGTAAGGAGAGGCGTGGTTTGCAATCTACAGAGAAAAGGATGAATCATAGTCCCCTTCTCAGATGTGAAGCACATGGACCTGAAATATTTATAACATGGGCAGGTCAAGGATAAGTGCACTTGAGGGTGATTATATGTATGCAATTAGCAAGATGCACAGGCTAATGGTAGGTCAAAAGAGTGACAGCTCCAAATAGCACAAACCTCCCTCTTCCAAGTGTCTCTGAAACATTTCACAATTTCTATCATTAGCAGTAACCACAGTGATGGTTTTAAAGAAATGCCATGTCCTTTTGTAGAAGTGAGTGGTTGTTTTATTCTTTACATCTGAGGGGACTCGATGCTTCCATTTCCCATTAGAGGGAGTTATGAAGGACAAAAAAAATAAAATGTGAAGAAGTGTTTGTGTATGTGTGTGTTTTAAGAATTCCAGGAACTTAACCAGAAATCCAATATTGGGGTTCCCAAGCTGCTAGTGATGAGCAACAGTACTGGAACACGGTCACGCCTTGTCTCTTTGGATAATTCAACAGAGGTATCTTCTATAGAGATAGAAAGAACTGACTAGAGGAGCCAACCCTCTTTCCTTTATAAACACAAACCTGTGGTCATTGAATGAATTCCAACTCGTGGCAACCCCATGTGTTACAGAGTAGAACTGCCCCACAGGGTTTTTTTGACTGTGATCGTTACAGAAGTAGAAGAAAAGGTCTTTCTCCTGCTACACCGCTGGGTGGGTTTGAACACTAACCTTTAGGTTAGCAGCTGAGTGCCAGACACCTGCACCACCTACGTGCCTCTTTTCTTCCTAGGGAGTTTTAAAGCACAGGAACCCTCCTGCTTGTCCCCGCTCCACACGCCTAACCACCCTTTCAGCTGCTGTTACTGGCATTACTGCTTGAGACCCCTCAAGGAACCTTCCTCTTTCCTCTTTAGCACTCTTATTCTGCCCAAGGTGTCCATTAATTTTCTCTATATCTTCTTCTAGTTTTAATAATTTATGCTGGGCAGTATGGGGACGCTGAGACACTTGGACCTTTCATATGTTTATATCAGATACTTTTTTTTCATGAAAAGTTCAAATGTTCATATTGTCTTCCCCTCAGCAAATAGATATGGCTACTTGACTGAAAGTACATTCAATTATCTTACTGGAAACACGTGCTTGTTCTTGTTATTAGGTGTCATCGAGTTAGTTCTAACTGATAGTGACCATATGTACAACAGAAGGAAATACTGCCCAGTCCTGTGCCATCTTCACAATTGTTATTATGTGTGAACCCATCTAAATGAGTGTCTTCTTCATTTGTGTTGACTCTCCACTCTACCTAACATGATGCCTTTCTCCAGGGACTTGTCCTTCCTGACAACATATCCAAAGTATGAGAGATGAAGTCTTATCATCAGCACTTCCAAGGAGCAGTCTGGCCATACTTCTTCTGAAACAGATTTGTTCATTCTTCTGGAAGTTCATGGTTGTGATAGTTAAGATTTTGTGCCAACTTGACTGGACCAGGATTCTCAGTGGTTTGGAAGTTAAGATGTAATAATTCCCCATGTTGAGATCTGTTATGAGCAGCTAATCAATTGAAAGGAAGTTTCCTCAGGGGTGTGGCCTGCTTTCAATATATTGGACACTCAAGCAAATCTTGATTGTTTTTTTACTAGGTTCTAGATCCTGCATCTGGCTTAACATCTGGCATCTAGTTTTTTGGATTTGAGTCACTGACCTGCTGTAATGCCTGCTGATCCTGGGAATTGTCAGTAGCCTGCCATACCTTCAGTCGGTACCTGCTAACCTTCAATTCATTTGTTTCTGTAGCCAGAAACCTGCTGTCTGACCTGATAAATCTTGGGATCATCATTTCCTGCAGTTACATGAGTCAAGAGAAGTTTCAGTGTAACACACCTGACCAATCTGACCCATGGACTTGGAATTTTACTGCTTCTAAAACTGCGTGAGCTGTTTCATTGATGTTGTTGTTGCTGTTAGATGCCATAGAGTTGGTACCGACTCATAGAGACTCTATGCACAACAGAACAAAACACTGCCTGGTCCTGGGCCAGTTTCACAATTGTTGCCATGCTTGAGTCCTTTGATCATGCCACTTTGCCAATCCATCTCTATAAACCTCATATATATTAACATATTTACCTATATATATAATTGCTATCACTTGTCAGTTTGTCATATTGTGGTGGCTTGCATGTTGCTGTCATTCGGGAAACTATGCCATGGGTATTTTTAATACCAGCAGGGACTCCCACAGTGAACAGGTTTCAGCTGAGCTTCCAGACGAAGACAGACCAGGAAGAAGGAGAGATGGTCTACTTCTGAATATTTAGTCACTGAAAACCTTATGAATAACAGTGGAACACTGTCAGCATCAGACATTATTGATTATTGAAACATGATGAAGAGCACCAGAATATTGTCAGATATAGTACCAGAAGATGAGCCCCTCAGGTTGGAAGGCACTCAAAATGCATGTGGAAAGAGCTGTCTCCTCAAAGTAGAGTTCACCATGATGACATGAATGGAATAAAGCTTTCGAGAACTTCGTTTGCCGATGATGCACAAATCAAAATGAAGAGAAACAGCTGTAAGCA
Source organism: Chrysochloris asiatica (assembly GCF_000296735.1). NCBI lineage: Eukaryota > Metazoa > Chordata > Mammalia > Afrosoricida > Chrysochloridae > Chrysochloris > Chrysochloris asiatica. The sequence continues at coordinate 3,273,000 of NW_006408763.1, read as the reverse complement.
TCCATTAATAATCAGAGCATGGAATGTATGAAGTATGGATCTAGGAAAATGAGAGATTGTCAAAAATGAAATGGAGC
>NW_006408763.1:3264974-3271668 GCF_000296735.1 Chrysochloris asiatica | reverse complement strand
ACAGCACTGGAGTCACTCATTCATCTATGCCGAGAAATTAGAAGACAACTACCTAGCCAGCTGACTGGAAAATATCTATATTTGTACCCATTACAAAGAGAGGTGACCCAACAGAATGTAGAAATCATCGGACAATATCATTAATATCTCATGCAGGTAAAATTTTTCTAAAGGTAATTAAAAAACAGCTGCAACCATACATAGAGAACTTCCAGAGGTTCAAGCCAGATTCAGAATGAAGGGATATCATTGTTGACATCACATTGATCTTGACTGAAAGCAGAGAATATCAGAAAGATGTTTACCTGTGCTTTATTGACTACGCAAAGGCTTTTGACTGGGTCGATGATGACAAGCTATGGACACCATTGCAAAGAGCGAGGCCTGGTCCTGTGCCAACCTCACAGTTGTTGGTATGTTTGAGCCCATTGCTGCTGCCACTTGTCAGTCCATCTTGTTGGGGGTCTTTCTCTTTTTCTCTGACACTTTACCAAACATGATATCCTTCTCCAGAGACTGGTCCCTTCTAATACTATGTCCAAAAGAGGAGAGATGAAATCTGACCATATTGGCTTCCAAGGAGCATTCTGGCTGTACTTCCAAAGCCCATTGCTGCTCCCACTGTACCAGTCCATCTCGTTGGGGGTCTTTCTCTTTGTCTCTGACCCTCCACTTTACCAGACATGATATCCTTCTCCAGGGACTGGTCTCTCCTGATAATATGTCTGAACTATGAGAGATGAAGTCTGACCATACTGGCTTCCAAGGAACATTCTGGCTGTACTTCTTCCAACACAGACTGGTATGTACTTTTGGCAGTCCATCATACTTTTAATATTCTTCTCCAACACCATAACTCGAATGCATCAATTCTTTTTTGGTCTTCCTTATTCATTGTCCAGCTTTCACTTGCATATGAGATCACTGAAAATAGTATGGTTTGTGTCAGGTACCCCTTAGTCCTTGAAGTGTCTTCTTTGCTCTTTAATACTTTGAGTATATCTTTTGTAGCAAGTCTACCAATTAGAAACATAAGAAACAAGATACCACCATATCTGTATATGCATACTGTGGTATATGCATATTGTGTCATTTTAGCTAAGCTAGAAATACATTTCCCAGAATTCCCTTGCTTGCATAGTTGACTGAAGTCAGAAGAGAAATTTTGTTTGAAATTTGCAGTACAGAAAGGAAGCTGCCCTATTCTTTTTATGCCCAGAAGGTCATGCTGGCACATGGTGCTACTGTCCTTACGCACCTGATCTGGTGGCTCAACTGGTTGGCATGGGCAGTAGCTAAGGCTCACGGTTCCTTGAGTTCCCAGATCTCCTCCATCAGCTTCTCTGACACATAAGTCAGGTGCACTCTCCAGATCTCCACTCCATGGGGAGAGATGCTTCCGCTAGTCTCAACCTGGGCTCCCTGAATGGTACACATGGTTAATGTGCTCAGTTGCTAACTAAAAGGTTGTATGTTTGAGACCACCCAGAGGCATCTCAAACAAAAGACCTGGCAATCTACTTATGAAAAATCAGCCATTGAAAACCCTATGAAGCACAGTTCTTAACAGAAACTGGGAGTTTTGGCCTCAATATGGACTGCTGTTTTTGTTGTTAAGGGCACTGCAGTCAGTCCCAACTCATGGCACCACACCAGGTTTCCTCAACTTGGATGGGTAGTCCACAATCAAAATTTTAATGTCTCTATTTAGAGCAAACATCTGGAATTTGGATCTATCTTGTCAGCAGCTTCCATCCTAGTACTCAAAGCAGTTTAAGGTTTTTACGCAACTTTGCTTGGGTTCTACCACATGAGCAGCACCAGGGTGGGCTACTAAAGCACTGGGTGGTCAGGGTATAGCTTTTACCTTTGTGAGCACCCCTCTGCCAGTCCTCCTTTAGAGCCAGGCAGTATGATGGCACTGAGACATTCTGACGTGCCCCATCTGTCTTCCCACTACACTACAAATGTATTAAGAAGATACCTTCTCAGGAAAACGATAATCCCATTGTGGGACCAAGCAGTGAGAATTTATTTGACTGTTCTACATGGGTGGGTCTGTTGATTTTAAAGAGTATGTTTTGGATTATGAGAGTTGCCCAGAAGCCACAAAGAGACTTTTTGGCTACATGAATATTTATGTTCAGATAACTGAGTGATCTGGATAGCACTCTAGGAAGTTCTCTGTATTGATCCCATGGCTGAACTCTCCTAAATATAATACTTGAGGTTGTTTTGTTTTGTTTTAATATGAGAGTTTCTTTTGGATCAGATTTAGGTATACAGGTCATAACTTGTACAAGATCTTAAATAACCCCAAACCTAGACGAATAAGAGCAGTTTGAAAACACAGCTGCTTGAAAATTGAGATTGCCAATGTTCTTTTTTATGAGGGGAAGGAAAAGATAGTTCTTAAAATCTGTTTTCTTTCCTCTGGAGCTTGTTTTTCACTTAATCCAAGCAGGAAGCCTTATTTTTTGTGAACTCCAAATAGCCATCCTTTAGTAATTTGAGGGAATTTTTTGCTTTAGCCATTCTTACGCTTTGACCAAATTATGTTGGCTTCTTTTCACTTAAAGTTCAAGATCATAGAGTGGTATCAGTCTACCTGGGCCCACAAGTAATTAACTACATGAATATGGCAGAAAAAGGGTCATAGAAATAGAAGCCAAAACTTTTTCAAATAAAGACTGTAATTTCCATATTCAAGTTCATCAGTGTGGGCCATTAGAGTTTCAAGTGCCCCAGGCCATTGTTGTCTGAGGATGGACTCATGTCTGCAGGCTTATTAGAGTGTTAATGCATAGTACACATCCATTTAAAGTCAGTAACAATGAAGACTGAATCACAGATATCAGATAAGTGAAAACCAAAACTATCAGCTTTCTTATTACTGAGAAAGGTTAAATTGTTGTTGTTGTTAAGTACCTTGGAGTCCATTCTGACTCATAGTGACCCTACACAGGGTTTCCTAGGCTGTAAATCTTTATAAGAGCAGACCGCCTCATCTTTCTCCTGCAAAACAGCTGGTAGTTTTGAATTGCTGACCTTGAGGTTAGCAACCCGATTCTTAACCACTGCGCTACCAGAACTCCTTAAAGATTATTTGTGTCTCCCTCCTCCACAAATAAGTGTTGGAAACTTAAGCCTGTGCATGTAATCCTGTTTAGAAATAGGATATATTTGTTATGCTAATGAGGTCAATCAGTGGAGGGTTTGTGTTAAATCTAATCACTTTCTGAATTACAAGGAGCAACATAAACACAGAGACAAGTGAGCACAAGCATGGGAAAACAGATGTTACTTGAGGATTACCAAGGACTCCAGAAACGGTCCTACAGAAGCTGAAAGAGACAAGGCTCTTCCACTAGAGCTCAGACTTCTAGTCTCCTGAACTGTCAGACAATAAAATTCTGTCCTTTCAAGTCATCCACTTGTGATATTTCTGTGACATATTGCCTGTTTGTGTAGCTTCTCCATGCTGCCACAGAAGTCACAGGCTCATATCCTTAAGAGCAAGGCCTATCCCACTCACCTGATCAGGAGCAAAAGAGACAAGAGATTGTAAAGGAGAGGAGGGAGGGAGATGAGTTGAGCCCTTCATCTAGAAGGCACTGCTCATCAGAGAAGTGTCCAATCAGAAGAAAGGAAGGAAAGGTGGGGAGAGAGGCCAAGATGCTTTCAGGAAGTTCCTCCCCATGAACACTGCTCCCCTGCCTGGGCTTTGCTGTCTCTAGCTAGTCACCACCATGGCTGCTAGAGCAGTTGGAGCTTCAAAGAACCACAAGTGGCCTCTGATTTTCAACAAAACCGGAGATAGCACTTCTGTTCATTTTATGTTACATTTCTGTGGCAAAACCCTGGTTTTGTTCAGATTGGCAATATAATAAGCTAAGCATTTTCTTTCCCAGATTCATTTGCATCAAAGGATTGCCATATGACACAGTTTTGACCAATGAGATGTAATCAGTAGTCGCCTGATGTTTTTGAAAAATGTTTTGTTTTCGAGATTAAGTGTATAGATATGTGTATGTGTGTGTACGATGTTGCTGCTGTTGTTAAGTGCCATCAAGTCAGTTCCAACTCATAGTGAGCCTGTATAGGATTTCCAAGGAGCGGTTGGTAGGTTTGCAATACTAACCTTGCAGTTAGCAGTCCAGTGTTTATCCTACAGTGCCCCACCAGGACTCTAAATATATATATAGTAGTGTCCTCCTAGTTCCTTCTTTCTGCCTAGGACTGGAAATTATTTTGAGTGTTATATTTATTTTACAATTATGAAAAGTCAAGCATTAAGAGGAAAACGTACACATTAAGGATGTGTCAGATATATGCAACAGATATGAGGGGGCTTCAAAAAAGTTCATGGAAAAATGCCTTTTTTTTTAATTTAAATTTTCCATGAACATTTGAAGCCCCCGTGTATAACAGAGACTTGGTTCCTAATGATACTGTTGTTAGTTGAGCTAAACCAGCATTAGTCTATTTCTGGGTTTCTTGATAAGTGGAAAAGCAAAACTAAAATGAGACACAGTGCAAAGGGTTTCCTGTTATTTGCATATAATTGCAATCTGAGCTGATTGTTGTTGTCAGTTGTTGTTGAGTTGTCTCAAGCTTCTAGTGACCCATATGTGCAGAATAGAACTGCTCCAAAGGGTTGTCGAGGCCTTTTGGAAGTCGATTGCCACATCTGTCTTCTGAGACACCTCTGGCTGGGCTCAAACACCAACCTTTTGTGCCACCCTCCTCAGGACAGACCCTCATCAAGCAGTAGAGGAGACAGGAGGCTCCTCATCCTCTTCTCCCAACTCCCAGCCAACCAGAGCATCCAAACCAATACTGCTGACCACAACCACTCATTAAACGTTCATTAAGACAGGAAAGAATATTAGCCTGCAGGTAGATTCATAGATAGACATGAAAGCTAAACAGGTGTGGGAAGGTAAATGGGACTACACACACAAATATATGAGTTTATAGGTTTGACAGAGGGTATTTCTACATATGTTTTTATATGTACCACAGATATGTCCATGAATAGAATAGAATAGACATGGGGCAAAGTTATGAACATTTCTTAGCCAGCACCTAGAGGGAATGAGTCAGTGGGCCTGCGGGGTCAGGATCATAGTCTCAGGAAACATCAGGTCAACTGGAATAATACAGTTCACAAAGACAATGTTCTGCTTTGGTGACTAGCACTGGGGTCTTAAAAGCGCATGAATGGTCATTCAAGATACAGCCATTGGTCTCTTCCTGTCCAGAAGAAAGCAGAGAAAAGAAAATCAAAGACAAATTAAACAATTAGCCCAAAGGATTAAAGGACCATGTGAATCTCAGCCTCCAAAACCCTAAGATCAGAAAAACGAGGGGATGCCTAGCTAGCACAGCTCACCACTCTGTAAAGCATCACAATAAATGGTCCTAGAGAATGGAGAAAAATGTGAAACAAAACTCAACATCAAAACTGGCCAAGCTTACTGATTTGCTAGAGACTGGTGAAACCACAGAGCCTCTGGCCCTTAATCATCCTTCAAGCCTGGAACCAAACTCCCCCTCCCGCCTCAACTTTCAGTCAAATAACAGACCGAACTATAAGCTGAACAATAACTAACATCTGGAAAAATATGCACCTCTTAGAACAACCAACCATACAAGATCAAAAGGGCAGCATTTTTCCAGGGATAGAGCTCAGGAGGCAGAAAGGGATAGGAAAGGGTGAATGCAGACAAGAAACATAAGGAGGAATGGGAAGAGTGTTCTTATCTTAAGGGGATTGATATCAATGTCACAAAGCAAAATGTAAGTGAACTGTTGAATGGAAAACCAATTTAATCTGTAAAATTTTACCAAAATTGCAATAAATAACTTTTTTTTCTTTAAAGACAGAAAAGAAATAAACGGCAAAAATGGGTGTCAGGAGAGACTCTGAAACTTGCTCTTGAACATAGAGTAAGTAGCTAAAGCCAATGAAGAAACAGTGGAGTAAAAAGTTGAACAAAAGACTTCAAAGGACAACTTGAGAAGACAGTGTAAAGTATTATAGCAAAGACCTGGAATTAGGGGAAAAAAACAGAAGGGAAGAACACATTTGGTATTTTTTAACCTGGAAGAACTGAAGAAAAATTTAAGACTCTAGTTGCAGTATTGAAGAGTTCTATGACAAAATATTGAACAATATGGTAAACATCAAAAGCAGATGGAAGAAATACACAGTCACTATAACAAAAAGAATCGGTCAATGGTCAATCATTTTAAGAGGTAACATATGATCATGAACTGATGGTATTGAAGGAAGACATTCAAGAGATTAAAAAAAAAAAAAAAAAAAAGAGTCTCTAGGAATGGAGAGATTACCAATAGAAACATTTCAACAAACAGATGCATTGCTATAAGCACTTATTCATCCATGCCAAGAAATTTAGAAGACAGCTACCTAGCCAACTGACTGGGAGAGATCCATATTTGTGCCCATTCCAAAGAAAGCTGGTTGAACACAATGCAAAAATTATTGAACAATATTATTAGTATCACAAGCAAGTGAAAGTTTACTGAAGATCATTCAAAAATGGTTGTAGCAGTATGCCAGCAGGGATTCAGAAAAGGATGTGGAGTGAGGGATATTATCACTGATGTCAGATATGTCTTGGTTAAAAGCAGAGGATACCAGAAAGAAGTTTACCTGTGTTTTATT
>NW_006408763.1:3262354-3263481 GCF_000296735.1 Chrysochloris asiatica | reverse complement strand
GGAAAGGATTCAGCAGCACCTAACAACAGCAGCAGCATTTAGTCAACAGTTTCTCCATCTTTTAGGCAATCAGTCCCCTTCTTAGCAAACTCAATAACTCGTTATCATCCTCAAAACCGATTTATATTAATTAGAGACAGAGGCTGAGTTGAAGAGTCTTCGATACTTGATCCATAAAGAAATCATATTCCACTCCCCAGGCAGTGCAGCCTCAAATCCCAGGGAGCTTCATCTTACATAATTTAGTAGTATACTATGCTAATGAAAGAAAGTCATATGCAGAAAGGGAGAGAAATTACCACTGTATCCTTCCTTAATAGGCTGCTTCCTGAAACACATGAACTTAAAAGCATGCCAGCGAAAGATTATATCTCCTTGCTTTATTTTGATGAAAAATATTAAATAATATGTTTGTTTACCAAGAAATATTAACAGATCCAGGATGCCTTATAACAAATAAATACATAACAATTTATCAGTTATGACAATTTCTTCCTGTACTATTCCAAAGTAACCTTGATAATATTTAGACTTGCCTTTATGTAAGTGTGATGATTAAGGCTTTGTGTCAACTTGATTGGGCCAGGATTCTCAGCGGTTGGCAGTTGAGATGTTGTTATCCCCTGTGATGAGATCTGCAAGGAGCAGCCAAATGTTTGAAAGGACGTTTCCTCATGAGTGAGGCCTACTCCCATTATATGTGGACACTGTGGAAACACTGACTTGCTTTTGCCTGGTGGAGATCTTGCATCTGCCTCCTCATCTGACCTCCAGTTCTTTGGACTCTAGCCGGCAGCCTACCATATAGTCTGTCAATTATGAGAGTCATCAGCTGCTATCTCACCTGCTGACCCTGGATTCATTCACCTATGAAGCCAGAAGCCTGTTAGATGACCTGTTGATCTTTGGTTCATTAGTCCCTGCTGTTAAGTGAGTCAGGATAAGCTTATAGCTTCACTGGTTTTGCTTCTCCAAAGAACTCAGCCTAAGACATTTGGTACCAGAAGTGGTTCTAGAGAAACAAAATTGTAAATATGGGTTTTTGAAATTGATTCTCAAGTCTAACAAGTTTTAAAGGCATTGTAACTCTGCCTCTACTAGTAAAGAGGGTGCTGCTAATATAGTAT
>NW_006408763.1:3252522-3253984 GCF_000296735.1 Chrysochloris asiatica | reverse complement strand
GAATTGATGGAATAAAAATTGAAATCTTTCAAGAAAGTGAGGCAGCACAGGAGCACTCACTCATCTATGCCAAGAAATTTGGAAGGCAACTATCTAGCTAACTGATTGGAAGAGATCCATATTTGTGCCCATTCCAAAGAGAAGTGACCCAATGGAATGTGGAAATCATTGGACGATATCTTTGATATCCCATGTGTGTAAAGTTTTACTAAAAGTAATATAGAAATGGCTACAAGTATGCATTGACAGAGAACTTCCAGAGGTTCAAGCTGGATTCAGAAGAGGACATGAAACGAGGGATATCATTGCTGATGTCTAATGAATCTTGGCTGAAAGCAGAGAATGTCAAAGATGTTTACCTGTGCTTTATTGACTTTGCAAAGGCTTTCAATTGTGTGGATCATGACAAGCTATGGACAACACTGTGAAGTATGAGAATTCCAGAACACTTAATTTTGCTCAAGAGGAAACTGTACATAGACCAAGAGGAAGTTGTTTGAACAGAACATGGGAACACTGAATGGTGTAAAATGCTGCTACGACATATTTGTCAAGTGACTCAAAAAGCTGCTGGCTTGGGGGAGGATCCAGAATAAGAGAAGGCTCTGCAACAGGTTTAATTTACCAAGCAAGCTGCTTTGTTACTTGGGTCATATGACTCAGCTGATCCAATGGTCCTTGAAGTATCAGTGGCAGATAGAGATGCAGTTTGAAGTCTTTGGCAGGCCCCTCTCTTGGTGAACTGCAGTGCAGACCCTTAGGATTTTGGAGCAAAGCCCTGTCCTGTCATCCTTTGTAGATAACTACTCCCTTTTTGAGAAACATCTTTAGGTTTATCATTGGGCCTTAGTAGAGATTGAACACCTAACCAGGGGTCATAAAGTCACCATGCGGCCTGAGCTGCCCAACATGAACTGGGTGTTATCAGACCCACAAAGTCATAAAGTTGCACATGCACTTAAATGGAAGTAGACTAGATGGGATCAGGCTACATCAGGACCTGAAGGCACATATAAGTTGCATGAGGAAATGCATCCACTCCTGTCACATTAACTTCCCTTTCCCAGTTTGGACCAATGGCCTCATGGGAGTTCCCAAAGATAAGCACCAAGTTTTCTGGAATTGATTGGAATGACAGCACCATAGAGCTGAAAGGATTATAAAGTGTAATTAGTCCATTCTCTTCAGTGGAAAGATAAGAAAACAGAGACCCAATGAGATTATGAGTGACTTTCGCCAGGTCACCCACTGAGTTAGTGACAGGCCCTAGACCAGAACATGGATCTCTCAATGCTAAGTCCTTTGGAATTAGTCTGAGGTTAGAGAATTAAGCATTACATACCTCATTTTTGGAGTCCTGATGTGGTGCAGTGGGTTAATGAGTCAGACTGCAAAGCTGTTTGAACTGCAAGGTCGGTAGTTCAAGCTCACCAGCTGCTCCTTGGAAACCCTATACAAGGTC
>NW_006408763.1:3228663-3251607 GCF_000296735.1 Chrysochloris asiatica | reverse complement strand
CTGATGTGTCAAATCTGTTCTTGAGATGGTCTGTAAATTCACATGCCCTGGGATGCAACATCAGTTTGAACCACAACACTCAAGCTCACCAGCCACTCTTCAGAAATGCTATGCAGATTTGCTATGAATCAGAACTAACTCAATGACACTTAACAACAACAACATACTCAACTTTAGAACTTTGTTAGAACAATTTAAACACAATTTCAGTAAATGAAGAATTAAAAATGCTAAGATGATAAGACTTACTAGCATTAATTGTCTATACCAATCAATAGAATTGAATTTGAATATAGTTGAATTTATAGATTTAATACTATTGTAATCTAAAGCCTGAAGTTGTTAAGTGCGGTGGAGTTGGCTCCTTCACATAGTAACCCTGCATAGTGGGTTTCTGAGGAGCAACTGATGGGTTTGAACTGCAGACTTTTTGGTTAACAGTCAAATGCTTATTCTATAGTGTTACATCCAATAACTATCTTCAATTCTACAAATAAAAACAAAAGTAATAAATCAGACCAGCCTGGAATAGCTAGAGGAACAGAAGAAACTTCTTGAAAGAAAGACCAGCAGGAAAAATCCAAAACAAAAATGGCAGTCTGATTGGCTACTACAAGAACAAGCAAGCTGTTCGCTGGAGAGCCAACAAGGTAAGCAATCAATCCCTTCAGGACAAATCACCCTCCAAGACTGAAACTCAAAAGGAATACATGACAGGAATGTAAGTTTGCTGACAACCACATTGGTCTCCCACTGGTGAGTGGAAGATGGGGAAAGGTAGCAATGAAGATATGGGCTGAGTTCAACTAAATTCCATAGACTCCCATCTACCTGGAGTTGAGAGAGAGAAGAGGAAATGCTGGTTGGTCCAAAGTGTGGTGAGATCTGTGGACTCCTGAGCCCATGGACAAGGACATAGCCACAGAGGGCTGGAGCTGAGAGCAAAGTGCCCAGCTGATATGAAGTGAGGGGAGACGCACAAGAATGCCCAAAAAAGGAAACAAGTATAAATTGCTACAATTTGATTAACTTGACTATACTTATGGATGTAGTAGCTCAAAATCCACCAACTGAGAGGAAAGGAGTCTTCACATCCAAGATCAATCCTATCACCTCTATATACAGGGTTGATAGAGATGGGCTACTTAAGACATTGGCTACCTAATGGGAGGAGCTATAAAGGCATGAAGTAGCTCTGGTAGTGTAGTGGTTATGACTTGGGCTGGGAACTGCAAGGTCAGCAGTTCAAAACTACCAGCTGTTCTGCATGAGAAAGATGAGGCTTTCTACTCCCATAAAGATTTACAGCCTTGGAAACCCTGTACAGGGTCACTATGAGTCGGAACTGACTCCACGGCACATAACAAGAACAACAACAACATAAAGGCATGAGGAGTACTGGTGTGGTGCTGTGGGCTAATACATCAGACTGCAAAGTCGTTTGAACTGCAAGAATGGTGCTTCAAGCTCACCAACTGCTCCTTGGAAACCCTATTCAGGGTCACTATGGGTCAGAATTGACTTGAAGGCACTTAACAACAACAACATAAAGGCATGGAGTGACTGACTTACAAGTTTTCAAGAGGAAGTTTAGTTTCAGAGTGTGGAGGGGAAGCTAGAGTCCCTATTGAATAGTTTTCATCTTGTCTAGATGGGTCTGGTGAAAGGCAATGGGGATAAGATTCTTATGATTCAATAGTGAGTAATTGTTATCATGACTAATTGCAACTATCACAACTGTAAAGGTAGAAGTTTTGTAACAAGAAGAGGGAGGGTAATAGTTAATCTTACAGTCCAGGAACAGAAAACCTTAAGACCATCAAGGGAGAAGAGCGTGAGCAGAATGTGGGACCCTATCCAGAGAAGCAGCGACACCAGAGATGGAGACAGAGATGAGGACATGGAGAGATAGAGCAGCTGAGGACTCTAGACTCATGGAAGGAGAAAGGCTGTGTGCTGGCAACCAGGTGCTGGTGGCCAGGAAGCAGGCTTGCAGAATGTGTCCTTTGGTTGTCTAAATGATTATATATTCCTAAGTGTTTTTGTCTACATCCTCCCTCCCCCTCCCCCGTGCCAAACAAAACAAAGGGAATAGAAGCAAGTAGTGCTGAATGATGATGTACAGAGGAAAATGTAATCATTGCAATGAAACGATGAATGTAAAACTGATGTTCTCCCATGTAAACTATCACTCAATTCACAATAAAAATTTGGGAAAAAAAGTGATAAGAACACCATAACAGGAAGTATAGAAAATAAAACAATAAGAATGTCTTCCAATATTAGCCATTAAAATCGATTATCAAATAGACCAAAGGGAGTCCTGGTGTGGCACTGTAGGATAAAACACTGGATCACAAGTTCAATTTGAACTACAAGGTCAATGGTTCAAACTCACCAGCTGCTCCTTGGAACCCTATACAGGGTCACTATGAGTCAGAACCAACTCAGCATTGCTTAATAACAACAACAGATAATAAGTTAAAGGAACCAAATGAAGTGGCAAAAAAAAAAGTTTAATAATTTAAAAATAATTTTTGTGGCATGAATAATTTATATAAATAAATTAACTATATATGCATACTATTTCTGTTAGGTGCCATTGTGTCAGTTGTAATTCATAGAAACCATATATACAACAGAACAAAACACTTCCTGGTCCCGCACGAGCTCCACAATTGTTATATTTGAGCTCATTGTTGCTGTCCCTGTGTCAATCCATCTCATTAAAAGTCTTCATTTTTGCAGTGCTTTTCCAGGGACTGGTCCTTGCTGATAACATGTCCTAAGTGCATGAGATGAAGTCTCACCATTTGCTTCTGAGGAACACTCTGGCTATACTCCTTGCAAGACAGATTGGTCTGTACTGTTGACAATGTGTGATACACTCAGTATTCACCAACACCATAGTTTACACGCATCAATTCTTGCCTAATCATCATCCAGCTTTCAAATGCATGTGAGTTGGTTCAAAATACCATGGTTTGGCATTGTTGTTGTTAAGTGCCATAGAGTCCGTTCCTGCTCATAAGTGACCCTGTATAGGGTTTCTGAGGAGCATCTGGTGGGTTTGAACTGCCAGCCTTGTGGTTCAGTCCTGTGCTGATGCTACAGTGCCACACAACGAGATACACATTGGCATTAGGGAGATGCAAATCAAAACAACAATACACATCATTTCAACCCAGCATTAATAGCAAAGTTTGAAAACAGTCAGAAAACAGCAAATGATGGTGAGGGTGTGGAAAGACAACTACTATGGAAAGCAATATGGTGCTTCCTTTAGAAGCTGGAACCAACTCAAGGGCACTTCACAACAACAACAACAATAAACTACTGTAAAATGAAAAAAAAGTTTTCACACTAAAAAAAATTTTTTTTTGATGGTTACCAGGAGTGTGAGGGAAAAGGAGGTTAACCTTCTGGCAAGAGAGTGGTGGTGGCAGTGATTACCTTCCACTGAGTGGGTTCCAACTCAGTGACCCTCTATAGGGTTTCTGAGGCTGCAAAAATTCTCATCTTTCTCTCATGGAGTGGGTAGTAGATTCGAACTAGAACTGCTGACTTTGTGGTTAGCAGCCCAGCTTGCAATCAATCCACTATGCTATGCTCACAGGACTCCTTCACTAGGGAGTAGACACATGTTAACTTGGGTGAAGAGGATAGCAATATGTAATAATGGACGTCAGCCAAAAATGATGGAAGCAGGGGAAGACATAGGAAGGAGTACACAAGTTAAAGGCAATCTTTCAATAACAGGGACCTATGGCACTGTGGGATAAAACACTGGACTGCAAGGTCGGTTTGAACCGCAAGGTCAGTGGCTCAAACTCACCAGCTGCTTCTTGGAAACTTTATACAGGGTCTCTATGAGTCAGAACCTATTCAACAGCACTTAACAACAACAACAACATGAGTAGATACTGGTGTGGCACTGTAAGATAAGCACTAGACAGCAGCGGTTCAATCTCACCAGCTGCTATGAGTCACTAAGAGTAGGAACTGACTCCATGGAATTTAATAACAACTAAAACAATGAGTAGATGCATGGAGAGATGTGCAGGCTGAATGCGTATGGGAGGGAGAGTAAGAGTATATCCTATATATAGTTGTTGTTGTTGTTAAGTGCCATTAAGTTGGTTCCATCTCATAGTGGCCCTGTATAGGGTTTCTGAGGCTTTAAATATTCATGGGAGCAGAAAGTCTGATCTTTCTTTTTGACCAGATATTGGTACATATGTATCTACCTTTGTGTAAACAAATATATTCATAAATGAAATATAACATTCAAGAGACAAAGTTATGAAAATGTCTTAGATATACACAAATACTTTGAGGAAATGAGTCACTGGGCTAGGGGGCTCAAGACTATAGTCTCTGCAGATACCAAGGTCAATTGGCATAACATAGTCCAAAAAGCCAATGTTCTACATCCTCCTTTGATGAATAGCGATTGGAGCAGCCATTTAAGGTGCAACTATTAGTCTTTCCCTGTCTAGAGGAAAGAAGAGTGAAGAAAATCAAACATGTCTGGAGATCGTTAGTCCAATGAACTAATGAACTGCAGGAATATCCATCCATGACCTTGAGACCAGAACTGGATGGTGCCAGGCTACCATTACCAATTGTTCTGAAAGGGAACCCAATGGAAGTTCCTAGAAAAAGTGGGAAAAGAATGTGGAACAAAACTCAAAATCATAGAATTAAATTTTTTTTTAAATTGAAGGCCATTCTTATTAATTGGATAAAGACTGGTGCAGGTTAAGTATCCAACTGCTAACCAAAAGGTTGGTGGTTCAAATCCACCAGACAGATTTTCTGCAGGAGAAGGATGTGGCCGTCTGCTTTTGTAAAGATCACAACCTTGGAAACCCTGTGGGACAGTTCTAGTCTGACCTGTGGACTCACCGCGCGTCAAAATCAAATCAATGGCAGTAGATTTGGTTTGGTTTGGGTTTGTATAAATAATCTATATATAAATTTAAAATATCTGTATAAGGAAAAGCAGCAAAAACATAAAATAGAATATGAATAAAAATATATCAAATATGCCAGACTACAGGATCATAAATAAAAAATATAAAGAGCTTATTCAAATTTTCTAGTTATATTTCATTATTATGATAGATAAAGTGGCAAAGAATACAAATAAGCAATATCCCCCAAAGAGAGGGAGAAGCAGTGAATAAACACCTGAGAAAATGTTCAGTCCCAATTGCAAATTAAAGCAACCTTGAAGTATCATTTGGCACCTACTAGATTTGCATTTTTTAAAATGATGGGCTGGCAAGGTGACAGTGATATTGAGGCACTCATTCATTTCAGGTGGCACTACAAATTAGTATCGCTGAGAAACAGTCTTTCCCTTTGGCCTGGTAATTCAACTTCTTATAATTAGCACTGTAGAGAGTGTTCAACAGAAGCAAAGAGACACACTCCTCACTGTTCATAGGAGCCTTAGCTATTCAATTAAATTCAATTAAAACATATTTTATACCACCTACCTGCCAAAGAAAATCAACTAGGAATAGAAATTAATAAAATGTTATACCTGACCTTAGGGGCTCATTGTCTGGCAAATGAGTCAGGTAAGCAAATATGAGAAAATGCATTATAAATCCAGTAGTAGACACACAGATGATGTCAGAAGATAAAGATTTTTATGATGGAGACACAGGGTAAGCAGAGAACTTGAAAGACTGAGACAAGCCATACTACCACCCAAGTCCACACACTCAGAGTTCAAATAGGCATATGGAAAGATTCCAGGTAGAAATTTATGGTAAACCAAAATTTGTAAATGAGGGGAACTAGATAGTTTTAGTCAGCATCTTGTTCAACATATAAGGAGTAAAAAATAAAATATTCTTAAATGAACAACTTTGGATATATCTATTTAGGAATTTTTTATTGTTGTTAGGTGCTGTCGAGTTGGTTCCAACTCATAGCAACTCTATACACAACAGAACAAAATACAGCTCAGTCCTGCGCCAGCCTCAATTGTTTTATTTGAGCCTATTGTTACTGCCACTGGGATTTTTTTCGATGACCCTCCAGTATACCAAGGATGATGTACTTCTCCAGTGACTGGTTCCTCCTAACAGTATGTCCAAAGTGCAAGAGATGCAGTCTCACCATCCACGCTACTAAAGAGCATTTTGACTGTGCTTCTTCTGACACAGATTTATTTGTTCTTCCGGCAGTCCATGGTTCCTTCAATATTCTTCACCAATACCACAGTTCAAATGCATCAGTTCCTCTATGGTCTTCCTTATTCGTTGTACAACTTTAACATACATATGAGGCAACTGAACATATCATGGCTTGGGTCAGGCACATCTAAATCCTCAAACTGACATCTTTGCTCCTGAATACTTTTAAGGGGCTTTTTGCTTCAGATTTGCCTAATGCAATATGTTGTTTGATTTCTTAACTGCTGTTTCCATGAGAGTTGATTGTGAAGCCAAGCAAAATGAAGTCTGTGGCAACTTCAATTTTTTCTCCATTTATCATGATGTTGTTTATTGACCCAGTTGTGAGAATTTTTGTTTTCTTTATATTGAGGTGCAATGCATATTGAGGCTATATTCTTTGGCCTTCATCAGCAAGTATTTCAAGTACTCTTCACTTCCAGCAAGCAAGGTTGTATCATCTGTGTATCTCAGGTTGTTAATGACCCTTCCTCCAATCCTATGCTATATTTTTCTTCATGTAATCCAGCTTCTCAAATTATTTGCTCAGCATATAGATTTACTAAGTATGATAAAAGGATACAACCCGGGTGCATACCTTTCCCAAATGTAAACCATTCAGTATCACCTTGTTCTGTTCAAATGACTGCATCTTGGCCTATGTACAGATTCCTCATGAGCACAATTATATATTCTGGAATATCCATTCTTTTCATTGTTATCCATAATTTGTTATAATCCACACAATCAAATGCCTTTGCATTTCAGTCAAGATCCATCTAATGTCAGCAATGGCATCCTTTTTCCACATCCTGTTCTGAATCTGGCTTGAATTTCTGGCAGTTCCTTGTCTATGTACTGCTGCAATCATTTTTTAATTATCTTCAATAAAATTTTACTTGAATGTGCTATTGACAAATGATATTGTTAGATGATTTCTGCATTCTCTTGGGTCACCTTTCTTTGGAATAGTCACAAATATGGATCTCTTCCAATTGGTTGGCCAGGTCTTCCAAATTTCTTGGGATAGACAAGTGTGCACCTTCAGTGCTACATCAGTTTGTGAAACATTTCTGTTCATATTTTGTCAATTCCTGGAGCCTTGTTTTTTGACAATATCTTCAGTGTATCTTGGACTTCTTCCTTCAACACCAACGTTTCTTGACAATATGCTGCCTCTTGCAATGATTGAACATTGACCAATTCTTTTTGGTGCAGTGACTCTGTTGTGAATTGAGTGATAGTTTACATGGCAGAACTTTGGTTTTACACTCATCCTATCATATTTTGTTTCATTGCAATGATTACAGTCCCCTCCATGCATTATCATTTAGCAGTATTTGCTTCTATTCCCTCTGTTTTTTGTTATTGTTGTTGTTCATGTACACAAAAACACTCAGGAATACATAACCATTTAAACAACCAAAGGGTGCATTCTGCAAGCCAGCCTCCTGGCTGCCAGCACACAACCTTTCTCTTTCCATAAGTTTAGAGTCCTTAGCAGCTCTATCTCTCCATGTCATCACCTCTTCCTTTATCTCTGGTGTCACTGCTTCTTTATCTGGGGCTAGAATACTACATTCCACTCATGCTCTTCTCCCTTAAACAGAGGTCCAAGGGTTCTCTATTCCTGGAATGTATGATTAATTACTTACCCCTTTTTGTTACAAACCTTCTACCTTTACAGTTGTGACAGTTGCAATTAACCATGATAACCATTACTCACTATTGAATCAAAAGAATCTTATCCCTGTCTCTTTTCACCAGACCCATCTAGGCTAGATGAAAACTATTCAGTGGGGACTCTACCTTCCCCCGTACACTCTGAAACTAAACTCTTGAAAACGTGATAGCCAGCCACTTCAAGCCTTTATAGCACCCCCTATTTTAGATAGCCAATGTCTAAGTTGCTGTCCCTATCAACTCTGTATACCGAGGGGATAGGCTTGATCCTTGATATGAAGACTCCTTCCTTCACAGTTGGTATTTTGAGCTACTACATCCATAGTATAGGTCAAGTTCATCAAATTGTAGCAATTTACACTTGGTTCCTTTATCAAATTCCTCTAGTTGAGCTCTGGTCATCAAGCCATCAAAGCTAAGTCACTTTAACTTCTCTTCAAGTAAGTCCAAGTTTCAGAGTCTCTTCTGACATCCATTTTAATCTTTTATTTCTTTCCTGTGTTTTTAATGACACTTTACTTTATTCGTGTATGATGTTCTTGATGTCATTCCACCATTCTTTTGGTCTCTGGTCATACATTTTTAATACACCACATCTGTTCTTCAGACGATCTCTAAATTCAGGTGGGATATAGTGAAGGAGCCTGGTAACATAGTGTTTATGAATCGGGCTGCTAACATCAAAGTCAGCAGTTCGAAACTACCAGCTATTCCATGGGAGAAAGATGAGGCTTTCTGCTCCCATAAAGATTTACAGCCTCAGAAGCCCTATGCAGGGTCATTTATGAGTCTGAACTAATTCCATAGCACACCGCCACCACCACATTCAAAGTCATATTTTTGGCTCTGTGGGGTTGTTTTAATATTCTTGAGCTTCAGCCTGAACTTGCACATGAGCTATTGAGAGTCTGATCTACAGTCAACCCTTGGCCTTGTTTTGGCTGAGGTTATTGAGCTTCTCTGGAGTCCCAGTGTGGCTCTGTGGGTTAATGCGCTGGACTGCAAAATCCATTTGATCCTCAAGGTTGGTGGTTTAAGCTCACCAGCTGTTCCTTGTAAATACAGGGTCACTATGGGTTGGAACTGATTCGATGACACTTAACAACCACAACGATTTAACTTCACCAGATCTTTCCACAGTTGGAGTCAATTTGATTCCTGTGTATTTTATTTGGTGAAGTTCATGTGTATAGTTACCATTTATGTTGTTGAAAAAGGTATTTGCAACGAATTAGTCACTGGTTTTGCAAAATTCTATCATGTAATCTCCAGCATCATTTCTATCACCAAGACCATATTTTCCAACTACTGATCCTTCCTCTTGTTTCCCAACCTTTGCATTCCAATAACCAGTAATTATCAATGCACCTTGAGTGCATATTTGATCAATTTCAGTCTGAAGAAGTCTTTAATCTTCACTGGCTTTAGTGACTGATATGTAAATTTGAAAAATAGTGGCATTAACTGGCCTTCCTTGTATGAGTATGGGTGTTATCCTATCACAGACAGCATTGTACTTCAAGATAGATCTTGAAATGCTCTTTTTGATGATGAATGCAACACCATTCATCTTCAGTTTGTCACTCTCAGCATAATAATGAAATGAACTAGTATTAGTGAACTGAAATGAACTGGTATTATACACTTTGAATCAGACAAAGTGGTTAATACCAATTCATTTCAGCTCACTAATACCTGGGATATCAATCTTTCATTTTTTGCATTTTCCAGTTTTCCTAGATTCACACTTCATATATCCCAGGTTCCAATTATTAATAGATATTTACAGCTGTTTCTTATCATGTTGAATTTTGCCTCATTGGCAAATGAAGGTCCTGAAAGCTTTTCTCCATCCATGTCATTAAGGTCAACTTTGCTTTGAGAAGACAGCTCTTCCTCTATTGTATTTTTGAGTGCTTTCCAACCTGAGGGGCTCACCTTCTGGCATTATATCTTCTGCTGCTACTCATAAAGTTTTCTGTAGCTAACCATTCAGAAGTGGTTCCTCTCTCCTTCTTTCTCCTCATAGTCTGGAAGCTCCTCTGAAATCTACTCATCACGAGTGACCTTGATGGTCTTTAAAATACTTGGAAGCATAGTTTCCAGCATTACAGTAACACATAAGCCACCACAGTACAATCAACTAACAGATGAGTGGTGGATTTAGGAATTATGCCATACCAAAACACACTGCCATCAAGTTGATTACAACTCATAGCAACCATTATTCCACCACAAACCCACTAAACACCAAACCCACCGCCGTCCAGTCTATCCTCACTCACAGTGACCTTGTATAGAGTTTATTAGGCAGAAAATCTTTATAGGAGCAAAAAGCTGTGTCTTTCTCCTGTGAACTGCCTTGGTGGGTTTGAATTGATGAGCTTGTGGCAAGCCGCCCAACTCCTAACCCTCAGCACCATTACTATAAGAAGGAAAATTACGAAACTATATGACCCCTAAAAAGATTTGTGATATTCAGACAGGACACGCAATTATGTAGTCACAATGCTCCCAACTATGAAGAATTCTGAAAGTCTGGATTGCAGTGTGCAGATATGGAGCAAGAGTGCTAAAATGATGAGATCTGTGATTTAAAAAAAAAACAAACTTACTATACCTTGACTAGAAAACTGAAAGACTTGGACGTGGTACAAGACTTGGACGTGGTACCTTCAACTTTTCTTCAACCTGAAAATTATGGCATTAGATGGGGAAGACATTGAAAGGCAGCCTCAGGTAACAAATAGCCTAAGGACACTGTTAAATAAGAAGACACTCCCATAATGGATGTTGCTGTTGTTGTTAAGCACCATCGATTGGATTCTGACTCATAGTGACCCTGTGCAGGGTTTCCAAGGAGCATTTGGTGAGTTTGAACCACCGACCTTGCAGTTCAAACCTACCTTGCAGTCTCCACATTATCCCATGGCGCTTCACCAGGATGCCACATAATGGATGAAATAGCCTGAATCTGTACACCTGGGAGGGGGCCTCGGAATCTCTATGTTAATCAAGGAGCACAAGTTATGCTGTTGCTGGTAGCCTGCAGACATGCCCTTGGTGAAATGCTGGCTAAGTGGTAAGACCATAGGCCTCAGAGGTTCTCTGTGCACTCAGTTCCAACACTTCGTGACTCTGTCTACTACAGGAGGAAACACTGAGCCATCTTCACAGTCGGTTCCGATGTTTGGGCCATTGTGTCAGTCACGGTATCAGTCCATCTCCTTTGAGAGTCCTCCTCATTTTTGCCAACCCACTACTTTACCAAGCTTGACATCCTTCTCCAAAGACTGGTCCCTCCTGATAACATGTTCAAAGTGCATGAAACAAAGTCTCACCATCTTTGCTTCTAGGGAGCATTCTGGCTGTGCTTTCTTTTGTAGTAATTTCAGTATTCTTCATCAATACCATAATTCAAAATGCATTCATTCTTTTCCAGTCTTCCTTATTTCTTGTCCAGCTTTTCCATGCATATGAGACAATGGAAAATATCATAACTTCAAAAATGGCATGTTTGCTTTTGAGCACTTCAAAAAGGTATTTTGCAGCAGATTTGCCCAGTGCGCTATGTCATTTGATTTTCTGACTGCTGCTTCCAAGGATGTTGATCATGGGTCCAAGTAAAATGAAACCCTTGACAACTTCAGTCTTTTCTTTTTGTGATATTGCTTATTGGCCCAGTTGTGAGTACACTGTTGTTGTTAAGTGCCATCAAGTCGGTTCTGACTCATAAAGATCTTGTATAGGGTTTCTGAGGAGTGATGGGTGAGCTTGCACTGCCGACTTTGTGGTTCATACCAACCTTGTGGTCCAGTGATTTATCCTACAGCACCACACCAGGGCTCTACAAAGGTTCATTTCCCAAATCTGTCATTTTTGACTGTGTGACCAGGGGACAGTTATTCAATCACTCCACGCCTCAGTTTTCTTATCTCTAAAATGAAACTAATTGACCAGTCTGATAGAATTGTTGAGTTTAAATCAGATAATGCCTAGAATGCCCTGAGCCCTTTTGCTGGTATAGGGAGCCTTACATCCAAACTTCCCACACCATATCTGCCTCTTTTACTTACCCTAGCCAGTGGTGTTGTGTGACCTCAGGAGCGTGGTACATGAGTAATGAACTGGGGGCTGGTTTGGCATGTATAGGGATGCCTGGGCATATAGTTGCTGTTGCTGTTGTTGTTGTTGTTGTTGTTAAGTGCTGTTGAATCAGTTCAGACTCATAACAACCCTGTATGGGGTTTCCAAAGAGCAGTTCAAACTGCTGACCTTATGGTTCGCAGTGCAGTGCTGATCCTACAGCACCACATCAGGAGTATGGGCATATAGTTAGTAGGAAAGAATTGGGTTTCCTGGGCCATGGTGACCCCACTATAACTAGAAGTAAAGTGCATTTCTAAAAGTGTATTTCACAGCCTATTTCTTCCCTGCTCTCAATGATAAGACTTTCAGTTACTATGAGAGAGAAGAACACAAATGTTTTAAGAGCACAATATGGTCAGGTAATGGAAGATAGCAAGTATGATGTTAGAGAAGTAACCAGGAGTTAAGAAGGGGACACTTATTGATCCTCAGGAGGAAAGCAAGCTGGAAGAGAGTGGAAAGAAAACTTCAGTCTTAGAGTACATAGTGTTAGCCTAGGTCACACCAAGGGATGGTGAGTTGGGGGTGTGTAGAAAAACAAGAACCAGGAGGGCCTTGAGCAGAGGCACATACATGTATAATGTTTTTGCACCCACTCAAGCAGTCTCTTCTGCATATTCTTGGGCATTATCAGTACTGTGCACTGCCTTAAAGAGGCTCATTCCTGGATGATCCTCCGCTTGATGTCTTCCCCTCTGCCTCTCATTAATTCCCTGCACCATAAGAATATGACATAGGGGCAGGAAATCAGGAGGAGGTGACAATGGTGGGGGCAAGAACTGTTGTTGACATCATGATTTTGAGAACTGACCAAATGGTAAGGAGGAAGAGTAGCACACATGTCTCTACTGTGGAAAAACCATCATCCATCATGAGGTTCAGCAGTGACAGCCAGAACTCAAATTCAGGTCCACCGATACTCAAGTCCACACTTCTTACCACTGTGATATACTGCTTCCTCCTTTATTTACAACAAACTCTGATCCTTTCAAGCTGGCCTTAGAGGAAGGAGATGATTTCTATCTAGGTCAGCTGGCCCTTACAGCCTTGAACACTGCTACAAAATCCCCCTTTCTCCCTTAAATTTTTTATTGAAATATGATTTAAAGTTCACTATAAAGTTTAATTAATAGACTATATAATTATATTATTATACAATTTAAAGACTATAAAGTTCACCCTTTTAAAGTGTACCCATCAGTGAGTTTTAGTGTATTCACAGAGTTGCATAATCATCACCACTACAAATTCCAGAACATTCCCAGTACTTCATAAAGAAATGCCATTCTCATTAGTAGTCACGCCCCATCTTCCTCCCCCCCACTGTTCTTGGCAGCCACAAATCTACCTTATGTAGCTATAGAATTGTCTATTCTTCAACTTCTCCTTTTAGATGCCTTGCTAACCCTTGTCATCCTCCCCAGGCCTAGGTAAGAAGGGGCAACTTCCTGTTAAATACTCTGGCTCCAATGAGGATGTGGTCCCTTCTCAGAGTCCAGTGGACTGAATGCAAGTAAACATCACTCTATTAAAGACTCAAACATAGCAAAAGGGAATTCAACAGAAACCAATGTAAATGAAAGAATCTGACTTGCAGTACTTATAGCCTACTCTGTGGGCTTTCAGGACCCACCCATCTTCTCTGAAATGGGCACCGTCTTAGCTGCCATCTTCCAGATACCTCTTCCTTCCATACACTCCAGAGTCAAGGGAGCAGGATCAGTGAAAACCAGTGTGAGGAGAGCCTGGGGATGGGTCAGGAAGTACACTTTCCATGGCTAACACATACAAAGGAAATCTTGTGATGTATTTTAATTTTTCCACTTGAGGAGCTTGGAGAAAGCATTGTTAGTGTAGAGCCCTGTTTCTGGCTGCCTTTGCTAAGCTCCTTATCTGTCTTCCTCACCAGCCTTATCTCCTACAGGATGATGTTTTTTCCTTTCCCAGGGACATTAGGTGTAAGAGCATTGGTTCTCTGTGGAAATAACTACAGATGATTTTCCTTGTAACTTGTATTTTCTGTGTTTTCCTAACTAGTTAAGGACAACACTACATTTTTTTTATTTCCCCTATTTTTCTAATAATTAAAAAGTTATATATAGTAAAATATAAATAACAAAACATTTACCATTTTTATGTGTACAATTGAGTGACATTAATTACACTCCCCATGTTGTACACCCATCACTGTTATCCATTTCCTAATGCTTTTCATCACCCAAAATAGAAACTCAGTACTTCTTAAGTAATAACTCCCATTCACCCCTTCCCCTTGTCCTGGGAACCAAGAAAACTCTTTTGTCTCTGTGCATTTGCCTATGCTAGAGATTTAGTGTATGTGGGATCTTACAGTATTTATCCTTTTTTTAAACTGATTTATTTTACTCAGCATAATGTCTTCAAGATCTATCCATGTTGTGGCATGGATCAGGATTGCATTTATTTCTATGGCTGTATTTATATACCACAGTTTGTTTTGCCATTCATCTGCCAATGGACACGCAGATTGCTTCCACATTTTGGCTATCAGGAAACCCATGGATGTTTGGCTTTTTTGCTTTCCACACTATAGTATATTCTCCTTAGTGATCTCAGCAGTTACATCACCTTATCTCATGCTTATGAATAAATTACAGTCTCATTTCATCTCTTATTTATCTCAGTCCCCTGAAACAGTACTAAGCAAAAAAATGGAGATTAACTACAACACTGTGTTGAAAGCTCAGACAGAGGCTGCCCCATGATGCATGAGGAGAAACGCTGACCACGATACCTGGTTTGGAGCTCAACATCTCTGGTTCCCAGTTCTCTCATTGGTAAAGTGAGAATTGGACTACATGGAAGTCACTGTAGTTCCTTCTAGATTTAGACTCTAGAGATTCTCTAAGTTAATAAGGTGAAAACAGGATTCCACGA
Organism: Chrysochloris asiatica; assembly: GCF_000296735.1. Classification (NCBI taxonomy): domain Eukaryota; kingdom Metazoa; phylum Chordata; class Mammalia; order Afrosoricida; family Chrysochloridae; genus Chrysochloris; species Chrysochloris asiatica. The sequence continues at coordinate 3,236,668 of NW_006408763.1, read as the reverse complement.
TTGTAAACAAGTCTGGTCTGGGGCTGTAGGGAGGGAAGGTGGAAAGAAGAAGAGGGAAGAACCAGAGAGAAAGAGCCAGAGGAAGAGAGAGGAAGGTTCTGGAGAGGGTGCAAGGGGAGGGAACAAGAGCTGATGGGAGGAGTTTGAAGGGAAGGAATGGAAGAGGAAGAAAGATGAGGGACTGAAGGGTAGAAATAAATGGACAGGAATGAGAGGAGGAAAGAAAGGAGAGAGGGGCAGAAAAAGAGGAGGAAGGACAGGAGAGGCTGGAAAAAGAAGGGAGAGGAGGGGAATAGAGGTGTAAACAGAAATATAGAAGGAAGGAAAGAAAGAGGAATGGGAAATTAATAAAATTTCATTGAACAGATGACAGAAAGAAAATAATCAACATTTCTAATGTCCTCCTTGATGGTAAGTCCCAAAACCATGTTCAAGGCAGGTATCAATATTGCTCTTTATTCAATGAAAAAATGAACATTTCATATTCTTCAGCATCCTCTCCTGCATGTTGAATGAGCAATAACCATCCATTTATTCCATCTCCAGCCCCAAGAGACTTTGATGTACTTGACTGGCTTTGAGACAATCTGGGTACAATGACTAGGATGAAGTTTAGACTCAGGTCTATCCAGTTCTGATACTTGTGTTTTTCCGCTCTGCTAGACTGAAACAAGAAAACACAAAGAGAAGAAAGGTTTCAGAGTGAATTCCTCTCCATGCATGTAATAAAATATGGGCCAAGATATCCTCTCAATAAACTTCATCTTCTGAAAAAGAAGAGAGAAAGGAATAAGGGAAAAGTAAGCTGAGTTAAAGGAGCTCTGGTAGCATAGTGGTTACGAATTGGGCTGCAAACCACAAGGTCGGCAGTTCAAAACTAGCAGCTGATCCGTGGGAGAAAGACGAGGCTTTCTGCTCCCCTTAAGATTTACAGCCTTGGAAACCCTGTACAGGGTCACTGTGAGTCGGGACCGACTCCATAGCACATAACCACCACCACCAAGCTGAGTTAAGTAACGTGTGTTAAGTTCAAAAGAATGGAGTTCAGATCAAAGTCTCAGGGGCATTCTGGGTGCAAAAGACCTCTTCCATAATTGGCACTTTTCTCTTCACACTGGGCTGGCAATAACTTTATTTTTAATCGTGATCTAGATGTCATAGTAAAGCTTTATATTTTATACATTCACAATCTTCAAAGTACTTTCATATTCATAATTATTGTTGATCCTTAAAATAATCGTATTAATAGGTATAGGTCAAAACAAAGATTTTTTAGTCAGATCTCAACATTTCTGCCATGCATAAGGTGTATGATCTTACAAATTATGCTGAGCTCAGTCCTCTCCCATGTAAGACAGGCAGAGTAAAAGTGCTTACCTCATAGGATTTTGGTAAGCATTTAAAAAGATAATGTATGTCAAGTGCTACCCAGCACATTGTAAGTCCTCAAAAGTATATGCATAAATCCACACGGTGTGGCACTGTGGGTTCATGCACTGGACTGCAAAGTCAGTTTGAACCACATGGTTGGTGTTTCACGCTCACCAGCCACTTCTCAGAAACCCTACACAGGGTCACCATGGGTCAGAACCGACTCAACCGCACTTAACAACAACATGTACTACACACCAATACAGGAGAGTAAGTCATAAAGTATTGTTACAAAATAATGCAAACCTTTACTAAAAGAAATATCAAATTGTGAAGCTATTGTTTCTTGACATACCCTCCAACTAGGTCTATACACTTTTTGAAAGTGGCATTGTTTCCATCTCTCTAACCCTTCCCCAGAAAAATTCTGCAGTCTTCTATTTATACCACATCAAAAAAGGCAGTTTGGGCATCCATGAGAGACTCACATTATGTTCCTTTTAAATATTTTTAGAATTTCAAGACAAAAAGAAATCTAAAGGGGCAAGATCTGGGCTGTAGGGTGGATGGAAAAAAATTTCCCGATGAAATTCTCATAGGATGACTCCTGCTACCCTTGAAGAATGAGCATTTTGAAGGGAACAAATTCCTCAGTGCAATTTTCTCAGCCTTTTCTAAACACCGCGGTTTTCCTTTTCTTAAAGCTTCTTCTAATTATCCCCTGTGATTGTCCTGTGTCCTTCAAGAAAATCTATCCAGATTGCCCCTTTGTTGTTATTTCTAAGTGCCATCGAGTCAATTCTGAATCATAGTGACCCTACATAGGGTTTCCAAGGAGTAGCTTGTGAGTTTGAACCTCCAACTTTGCAGTTCAAACTGACCTTATGATCCAGTGCTTATCCTACAGTACCACACCAGATTACCCCTTTGGGCTCCCAAAAGACGGTCACCGTATTTTTCTGAGCTGACCTCTGTGCTTGAATTTCACTGGCCCAGCAGATCTCCTCAGAAGGCTCTGTTTTGATTGGACCTGGTCCTGGTATGGAGCTTTCGGACAAGCACAGGACAGCTAAGCCCAAGATCAGCAGTTCAAATCTATTAGTTTCTCCTCAGAAATCCTATACAGGGTCACTATGAGTTAGAACCAACTCCCAACTCAACAGCACTTAACAACAGCAAGACTAAGTCAAGCGAATTACTGAGAGAACTTGTCTGCAGTCATCCACTAGTCACAGAGACACATTTAAAAATGTCTTCTTTGGGATAAACTCCTGCACGTGTGAACTGAAACCTTACTGGTGGTGGTGGTTTGCCACCGAATATGTTCTGACTTACAGTGACCCTGTAGAATAGTGTGGTGCTATAGGATCAGCACGAAACTGCAAACCACAAAGTTGGCAGTTCAAACCTACCAGCTGCTCCTTGGAAACTCTATCCAGGGTGACTATGAATCAGAGCCAACTCGATGATACTTGACAACAACAATAATAGTGGTTCTGAGGCTGTAAATCTCTGCAGGAATGAAAAACCTCCTCTTTCTCCCATGAAGCAACTGGTGAATTCAAACTATAGACCTTGTGGTTAACAACTCAACTCATAATCCACTGTGCTACCAGGGATCCTTAAAACTAGCAGCAATAGTTTTTTTTTTTTATTTTCCCTCATATATATTGTTGTTGTTGTTAAGTGCCGTTGAGTCGATTCTGACCCATAGTGACCGGTATAGGGTTTCTGAGGAGCAGCTGGTGAGCTTGAACCACCAACCTTGCTGTTCAAATGGCTTTGCAGTCTGGCATATTAATCCACAGCACCACACCAAAACTCTTCATATATACACATATATATGCAGCTTCTTAAATAATTTTTGAACCAGTATTAGTGTCTTACCACTTCCCTAGCTCTTCTGAAATCTGGCCACCATGGGTGACACTGCTGGTATTTGAAATAATAGTAACATCGCTTCCAGCATCATAGAAACATATAAAACATGACAGTACGACAAACTAACAGACAGGTGGTAGTTTTTCAAATGTCATCAGGACCACTAATGGTGGACAGCAGAGTCTTCAGAGTAAGACAAGCTAGGAAGAAAATGCCTGACCATCTACTTCCAAAAAAGATTGGCCATTGAAAATCTTAAGGATAGCAGTTGAACTTTGCCTGATATACTGCTGGAAGATGAATTCCTTAGACTGAGAGATAACAAAAATGTGATTGGAGAAGTGGTACCTCCTCAAAGTAGAGTCAATCTTAATGCTATAAATGGAATTAAACTTTGGGGACCTTCGTTTGCGGATGTGCGTAACTTAAAATGATAATAAACAGCCCAAAACATCCATTAGTAATCAGGAAATGGAAAGTAAAATGCATAAACCTAGGAAAATTGTTGTTGTTAGCTGCCTTTGAGTCTGTTCCAACTCAAAGTGATGCTATGCACGACACAACAAAACACAGCCTGGCCCTGTGCCATCTTCAAAATTGTTGTTATGCTTGAGCCCATTGCTTATACCACTATTCCAATCCAGCTCATTGGGGGACAGGGGGTTCCTCGTTTTGCTGACCAACGTTTTGCTTTACCAAGCATGATGTCTTTCTCCAGGGACTGATCCCTCCTGAGAACATGTCAAAAGTGTGAAACAAAATTTCGCTACTTTCTAAGGAACATTAAAGCTGTCTTTCTTCAAATACAGATTTGTTAGTTCTTCTGGCTGTTCATGGTAATTTAAATATTCTTCTCCAACCTGTGACTCAATTGTCCAGCTGTGACTTAATTGTATAAATTCTTCTCTGGTCTTCCTTATTCTGTCTCCAACTTTAACATGCATATGAAGCTACTGAAAATACCATGGCTTAGGTCAGGCCCACATTAATCGTCAAACTGACATCTTTACTTTTGAACTCTACAAAGGTCTTGTGCAACAGATTTATCTAATGCAGTTTGTCATTTGATTTCTTAACTGCTGCTTCCATAAGTGTTGGTAGTAGACCCAAGCAAAATGAAGTCTTTGAAAACTTCAATTTATTCTCCATTTATCATGACGTTATTTACTGGTGCAGTGGTGTGGATTTTTGTTTCCTTTACATTGAGATGCAACCCACACCAAAGGCTGTGGTCTTTGATCCTCGTCAGTAAGTACTTTAAGTCCTCTATACTTTTAGCAAGCAAGGTTGTATCATCTGCTTATAAGAAGTTGTTAATAAGTCTTCCTTCAATTCTGATAACATATTGTTTTTCATATAATGCAGATTCTCAGATTATTTGCTCAGCATACAGACTAAATAAATATGATGAAAGAATACAGCCCTGGCACACACCTTTCCTGATTCTAAACCATTCAGTATCACCTTGTTCTGATTGAAATGACTGCCTCTTGGTCTATGTATAGGTTCTTCATGAGCACAATTAAGTGTCTGGAACAGTCCTTCTTCACAATATGATCTATATAGGTTGTCATGATCCACAGAGTTGAAAGCCTTTGCATAGTCAATAAACCACAGGTAAACATCTTTATGGTATTCTCTGCTTTAAGCCAAGATCCATTTGGCAGTTCCATCTGTTGTTCTACATCTGCATATGCAGCCAGCTTGAATTTCCGGCAGTTCCCTGTATATGTACTGTTGCAGGCATTTTAAAATGATCTTCAGCAATATTTTACTTTAATGTGATACTGCTTAATAATTTTCACATTCCATTTGATGACTTCTCTTTGGAATGGCCACAAATATGAATTTCTTTCAATCAGTTGGCAAGGTTGTTGTCTTTCAAATTTTGGGGCATAGATGAGTGAGTGCCTCCAGTGCTGCTTCAGTTTGTTGAAAGATTTTGACTTGTAGTTCATCAACTCCCTGAACTTTGTTCTTTGTCAATGACTTCAGGGCACCTTGGACTTCCTTCAGTACCATTGGCTCTTGATCATATGCTAGCTCTTGAAATGGCTGAACACAGACCAGTTCTTTTAGGTACAGTGACTCTGTGTTATCCTTACATCTTCTTTAGGTGATTTCTGGATCATTCAATATTTTGCCCATGAAATCCTCAATATCATAAGTCAAGGCTTGAATTTTTTCTTCAGTTCTTCCAGCTTGAGATATGCAAAGTGTGTTCTTCCTTTTTGGTTTTCTAATTCCAGGTCTTTGTACATTTCATTATAATATTCTATTAAGTTTTCTTAAGTTGTCCTTTGAAATTTTCTGTTGAGCTCTTTTACCTCATCATTTCTTCTATCCACTTTAGCATCTGGATGCTGGAGAGCAAGTTTCAGAGTCTCATCTGACTTCCATTTTTGTCTTTTCTTTCTTTTCTGTCTTTTAAATGACCTTTTGCTCTCTTTCTGTATGATATTCTTGATGCCATCCCACAACTCTTTTGGTCTTTGGTCATTAGTGTCTAATGCATATAATCTGTTCTTGAGATGGTCTCTAAATTCAGGTGGGATATGTTCAAGATCATATTTTGACTCTCATGGGCTTTTTAAATTTTTCTTCAGCTTCAGCCTGAATTTTCATATGTGCAATTAATGGTCAGTTCAAAGGTCTGTTTTGGCTGGTAATATTGAGCTTTTCCATCATCTCTTCCCACAGATATAGTCAATTTAATTTCTGTGTGTTCCATTTGGTGAAGTCCAGGTATATAGTCATATTTTATGTTGTTTTAAAAGTGTGTTTGCAATGAATAAGTCATTCGTCTTGCAAATTTCTATCATATGATCTCCAGAATCATTTCTGTCCTCAAAACGGTATTTTCCAACTACTGATCCTTTCTCTTTAGTTCCAATCTTTGCATTCCAATTACCAGTAATTATCAACACATCTTGATCGCATGTTTGATCAATTTCAGACTGAAGAAGTTGGTAGAATTCTTCAAATTTATTATCACTGACTTTAGTGGCTGATGCATAAATTTGAATAAGAGTAGTATTAACTGATCTTCCTTATAGGTGTGTGGGTATTATCCTATCATATAAAAGATTGCACTTCAAGACAGATTTTGATATGCTCGTTTTGACGATGAATGCAGTGGCATTCCTCTTGAATGTGTCATTACTGGCATAATAACCCATATGATTTTCATATTTTAAATGGCAATGCCAGTCCATTTCAGCTCACTAATGCCTAGGATGTCAATTTTTATGCTTTCCATTTAGTTTTGACAACTTCCAATTTTCTTAGATCCATACTTTGTGCATCCCATGTTCCAATTATTAATGGATGTTTGAAACTGTTTCTCCTCATTTTGAGTTGTGCCCTATCAGCAAATGAAGGTTTGGAAGCTTTACTTCATTTGCATCATCACCGGAAACTCTACTTTAAAGAGGCAGCTCTTCCCCAATCAAATGTGAGTACTTTCTAACCCTAGTATCTCATCTTCTGGCACTGTATCTGATAGTATTTTGTGCTGGTCATAATGTTTTCATCTTCTTGTCCTGTATCTGACCATGTTCTGCTACTATTCATAAGGTTTCCAGTGGCTAAACATTCAGAAGTCGTCTGCCTCTCCTTCTTCCTAGTTTGTCTTAGTCGGGAAGATCAACTGAAACCTGACCACCATGGGTAAACTTGCTGGTACTGAAAATGCTGGTGGCAGGAAAATTAGAAATATTCACAATAAAATGGAGTGGATAAAGATCAATATCCTAGGTATTAGAGTGAATTGTAGGAGACTGGTTGTGGCCATTTTGAATTATACAATCATATGATCTACTCTGCCAGAAATGAACATTGTCAAAAGAACATTTCAAGATTTATCCTGAAGTACAATGTTTTCAATGATAAAATAGCATTCAGATGCCTGCAAGGAATGCCAGTTAATATAACTATTATTCAAATTTGTACACCAATCACTAATGCCAAAGATGAAGAAATTGAGGGTTTTTAGTAACTTTTGCAGTCTGAAATGTATCAAGATTCATTGATAATTACTGGTGATTAGAATGCAAAAGTTGGATACAAGGAAGTATCAGTAGTTCAAAAATATGGCCTTGGTGATAGAAAGGACACTGTACATAAAATGATAGAATTTTACAAGACCAGTGACCTGTTTACTGGAAATACTCTTTTTTAATAATATAAATAGTGACTCTCCACTCACCTGTCTGTTTGTCAAAGTTGAATTGACCGTGATGAAGCAAATGGAGTAAAACTTTTGAGACCTTCACTTGCTATTGGGGTACAATTCAAAATAAGGAGAAACAGCTGTGCACATTCATCAATAACCAGAATATGGAATGCATGAAATATGAATTTAGGAAAATTGGAAGTTGTCAAAAATGAAATGGAATGCATAAAAATCGATATCCTAAGCATTAGAGAGCTGAAATGGACTGGTATTGGCCATTTTGATTCTGATAAGCATATAACTGACTATGCTGGAAATGACAAATTAAAAAGGAATGGTGCAGTACTCATGATCAAAAAGAACATTTCAAGATCTATCTTCAAGTACAGTCCTGTCTGATAGGATAATAGCCATATGGCTACAAGGAAGACTAGTTAATATCACAATTATTCAAATTTATTCACTAGCTACTGAAGCCAGTGATGATATGAAATTTTAAGAATTCTACGCATTCTTCAGTGCAAAATTGATCAAACATTGCAACCAAGGTGTATTGCTAATTGCTGGTGATTGGAATGC
>NW_006408763.1:3226430-3227433 GCF_000296735.1 Chrysochloris asiatica | reverse complement strand
TTGTAACCATAGCAATGAAATGATACACGATAGGATGAATGTAAAACTAATGTTCTCCCATGTAAACTATCACATAATTCACAATAAAACATTATAAAAAAAAAAGAAGAAGAAGAAGAAGAAGAAGATGGTAAGTATACCCAGAGTCACTGTACCAAAAAGAAATGGTTGATGTTCAACCATTTCAGGAGATAGCATATGATCAAGAACCAATGGTACTAAAGGAAGAAGTCTAAGCTGCACTGAAGGCATTGACAAATAAGACTCCAGAAATGGACCGATTACAAATTAAAATCTTTCAACAAACTGATGCAGCACTGGAAGCACTCACTCATCTATGCCAAGAAATTTGGATGATAGCTATCTGGCCACTGTTTGCAAGAGATCCAGATTTGTGCCCATTCCAAAGAGAGGTCATTTAATGGAATGCACAAATTATTAATATCATTAATATCACATGTAAATAAAATTTTGCTAAATAATTTTAAAATGGCTGCAACAGTATGTCAACAGGGAACTGTCAGAAACTCAAGCTAGGTTCAGAAGAGAATGTTGTTGTTAGGTGTTACTGAGTCAGTACAAACTCAAAGAAACCCTATGCACAACAGAATGGAACACTGCCAGGACCTAAGCCAACCTCGCAATCATTGCTGTGTCTGAACCCATCGCTTCCACCACTGTGCCAATCCATCTCATTGTGGGGGGCGGGGGAGGTGCCTTCCTCTTTTTCTCCGACCCTCCATTTTACAAAACATGATATCCTTCTCCAGTGACTGGTCCCTCCAGATAGTATGTCCAAAGTATGAGAGATGAAGTTTGGCCATTCTGGCTTCCAAGGAGCGCTGTGGCTATACTTCTTCCAACACAGATTTGTTTGTTCTTTGGGCAGTCCATGATACTTTTAATATTCTCCTCCAACACCATACTTCAAATGCATCAATTCTTACACGATCTTCCTTATTCACTGTCCAACTTTCACATGAATATGAGGTTACTGAAAATA
>NW_006408763.1:3222976-3224430 GCF_000296735.1 Chrysochloris asiatica | reverse complement strand
AAAAAACTTCATTTTGCTTGGATCCACTCTTAACACGAAATGAAAGCAGGAGTCAAGAAATAAAATGACATTTGCATTAGGCAAATCTGCTGCACAAGACTTCTTTAAAGTGTTGAAGAGCAGAGATGTCAACTTGAGGACTAAGATGTGAGGACAAGCTGTGATATTTTCAGTTGCCTCATGTGGTGCTGTGGTTTTATGCGCTATACTGCAAAGTTGGTATGAACAGCAAGGTGGGTGGTTCAAGCCCTATAGGAGCTCCTCAGAAACCTTATACAGGGTCACTATGGATTGGAACTGACTTGATGGTTCTTAACAAGAACAATATACATCTATGAAATTTGGACAATGAATAAAGAAGACCATAGAATAATTGATGCATTTGAGTTATCTTGTGTAAGAAGAAAGTTCCATGAATATAAGAAGAATAAACTGATTTATGTTGGAAGCAGAGCAATCAGAATGTTGCTTAGAGGCAAAGTGGGTAAGACTTCACATCCTATATTTCAGAGAGGCCAGTCCTTGGAGAAGGACATTATGCTTGATAAAGTGGAGGGTCAGCAAAAAAGGGGAAGACCCCAAAAAAGATAGATTGTGGCAGCAATGAGCTCAAGCTTAACAACAATTGTAAGTATGATGGCACACAACCAATTTGCATTCGGTTGTGCATAGGGTCCGTGTGAATCAGAATTGACTCAAAGGTATTTAACAACATAAACATGAACTTCACTAGATAAAATTCACAACAAAGAAGCTCGATATTATCAATTAGAACAAGGGGCTGAGTGTGAACAGACCATCAATTATCAGATGCAAGTTCAAGTTAAAGTTTAAGAAAGAAAATTAGTCCAGAGATCTAAAGTACAACCTTAAGTATATCTCACCTAAATTAAGAGACCATCTCAAGAATATATTTGATGATGTCATATTGAACACTAGTGACTGAAGACCAGATGAGTTGTAGGATGAAATCAAGGGCATCATACTACAAGACTTTAAAAAGTTAGTAGAAAAATGGAATTCAAAGATAATGTAATTTTCCATGAACTTTCTAAAGCCTTCTGAGACATGCAGAAATCAAAAGTTCATTAAAAAGACAGAAAAGAATTTTTAAAAAGACCAAAAAGTATCCACAGAGACTCTGAAACTTGCTTTCAAATATGGGGTAGCTAAAGCGAATGAAAGAATTGAAGCAAATATTTGAAGAAAAATTTAAAGGGCAGCTAGAGAATAAAAAGTAAAGTATTATAATGAAAATGTGCAAAGACCAAACATTAGCAAACCAAAAGGAAAGAACATACTAAATACGTGTCAAAGTGAAACTGAAGAAAAGTATCAGGACTTGAGTTGTACAATTTAATGATGCTGTGGATAAAATACAAGCAGACTTCAATAAATTTGTGGGGAATGTCCCTTACCTTTTAATTCCATTTTTTCATGAATATTTTGGAAAC
>NW_006408763.1:3185685-3222081 GCF_000296735.1 Chrysochloris asiatica | reverse complement strand
CTAAATGACTCAAGAAGCATCAAACAAAGATGGAAGGAATGAATACACAGTCACTCACTATACTAAAAAGAACTGGTCGATGTTTAGGAGCCAGCATATGATGAAGTGCCAATGGTACTGAAGAAACAAGTCCAAGCATCACTGAAGACAATGGCAAAAAAACAAGGCTCCAGGAATTGACAGAACACCAACTGAGATATTTCACAAAACTTATGTAACATTGGCAGTGCTCATTCATCTATGCCAAGAAATTTGGAAAACAGCTGTCTTGCCACTTGACTGAAAGGGACCCATATATATGTCCATTCCAAAGAAAGCAGATTCAACAGAATGCAGAAATGATCAAACAATATCATAAAATTTTGCTGAAGATAATTAAAAACAGTTGTAGCAATACACCAACAGGGAACTTCCAGAAATTCAAGGTAAATTCAGAAGAGGGTGTGGGATGAGCGATATTCTTCCCTTTTGGTTTTCTACCTCTGTCTCTGCACATTTGTTTTGTCACACTTGACTTTGTCTTCTGGAGCTACCCTTTGAGCTTTTCTGTTCAGCTCTTTGACTTCCTCATTTCTTGCATTCGCCTTAGTTTCTCTACACTTAAGAACAAATTTCAGAGTCTCTTCTGACATCCATTTTGGTTTTTTCTTTCTGTCGTGTCTTTTTAATGACTTTTTGCTTTCTTCCTGTATGATGTTATCATTGCTGACATCAGATGGATCTTGGCTGACAGCAGAGAACGCCAGAAAGATATTTGCCTGTATTTTATTGACTATTACTATATAAACATTAAACTGTGTGGATCATAACAAATTATGGATAACATTGAAAAGAAAGGGAAGTTGAACAGTTGATTGTTCTTATACAGAGCCTGTATACAAAATTCCTCCCAACTACATCAGTAAGCAACATTATGACAGGGAAAAGATTGAAGTTGTCAAGGATTTCATTTTACTTGGATCCACAATCAATGCCCATGGAAACAACAGTCAAGAAATCAAATGACAAACAAAACAAAACAAAACAAAGAAATCAAATTATGTATTGCATTGAGAACATCTGCTGCAAAAGGCCTTTTTAAAGTATTGAACAAAAACAGTACCTTGAGGATTAAGATGCATCTGATCCAAACCATGGTATTTTGAATAGCCTTCTATTTCTACAAAAGCTGGATAATAAATAAGGAAGACTAAGAATAAATGATGCCTTTAGACTATGGCATTGCAAAGAATATTGAATATACCAGGGACTGCCAAAAGAATGAAGAAATCTGTGTTGGAAGAAGTATAGCCAGAATGCTCCTTAGAAGTAAAGATAGTGAGACTTTGTCTCATGTACTTTGGACATGTTATCAAGAAGGACCAGTTCCTGGAAAAGGACATCATGCTTGGTGAAGTAGAATATCAGCAAGAAAGAGAAAAACCCTCTAGGGGTTGCAGTGGCTGCAACAATGAGCAAGTATGAGAAAGATGCAGGAATGAGCAGTGTTTCATTCTATTGTATGTAGGGTCACTGTGAATCAGAACCAACTCTATGGTATCTAATAACTACAACACTCCTTCCCTTAATAATTAATAACTTTAAGTAAAATCCTTAATGTGTATTTAAATTATAGTTGTCTAGGAGATACTATTTTACCTATTTTTAAATTATACTTGAACATATTAGACAGTTAGTACAAATATACATATAGGGAGCTCTGGTAGCATAGTGGTTACAAATCGGGCTGCTAACCTTAAGGTCAGCAGTTCAAAACTCCCACCTGTTCCACGGGAGAAAGATGAGGCTTTTTGCTCCTGTAGAGATTTACAGCCTCGGAAACCCTATGCAGGGTTGCTGTGAGTCGGAACCGACTCCACGGCACATAACAACAACAAGTATATATGCTCCACTTACTTGAGAAACATTGAAACGCAGAGATTTTGACTTGTCGAGAGCCAGGAACAGAATCAATTCTCTCTCATTGCAGCCCAGTATTTTTGTTCTGTTGTATGTCATTGCTCAAATAATAAACCTAAATAGAATAGTCATGTGTTATTTAATAGCACGATGTTGTTGTGAAGCGACATCGAGTCAGTTCTGACTTATAGCGACTCTGTATAAGGTTTCCGAGGAGCCACTGGTGAGTTTGAACCACTGACCTTGCAGTTCAAACCAACCTTGTAGTCCAGTGCATTAACCCACAGCGCCACACAATGTTATGTGATTTGAATGTTGTGCAAAAGCTACATCATAGTCTGATCCTGCTTTTTCTTTAAACATCTCAAACAAGTTCCGTAATTTAGCAGTGAATGTCAGTGTGCTTAGAGGAATTCACTCTTGCGTTTAGTGTTTTGTGTTCAGTCCTCAATCCACGGCATTAGCAATTCCTAATATAGTTCCCTCTTGCATTTTCATCAGTGGAGTGAATCCTTTAATAGTTTGGAGAATTTTTTCTTCGTTTTTGAGGAATATATTGAGGATATAAGGAGCTCTGGTAGCGTAGTGGTTACAAATTGGGCTGTGAACCGCAAGGTCAGCAGTTCGAAACTACCAGCTGTTCTGCAGGAGAAAGATGAGGCTTTCTGCTCCCGTAAAGATTTACAGCCTCGAAAACCCTGTACAGGGTTGCTATGAGTTGGAACTGACTCGGTGGCACACCATCACAACCGCCATTGAGGACATCATGAGGCATGCCTAAATCAGGAGCAATAGCATTCACTAATTTTCCAGCTTTTTGTTTAGTAAACGTTTGTTTCACTTTCAAATTGATATTTCTTCTTTGCATCTTGCTGTTGCTATCACTATGACTGGTTTCGCTGTGTTTGGGAACCTTGATGTACTTCATAGTAATGTTTTCTAAAGAAAATTAAACAGAGAGCTAAGGTGATGTCATTCAAGAGATACTTGAGATTAGATGCTGCTGTCTATGAGCTACTGTTAGACAGTAAACTTTTTCAATAAAAAGTGAAGTACAGTATATACATAAACCCATAATATGGGTGTTTGTTATTACTGTCATTACATATGTATTATAGGTCATGTATGCACTGTACCATTATACATGTGGTAGCGCAGTTGCTTTGTATACAAGAGACACGAGATGCACATATTACACAAGGGAAGCTGTTTTCTTCACTATGTCCTGTTCTCTGATCAGGATTTCTGAACTCTTTTATAACTTTATGGGACCGTGGATGTATGTGTGGCTGCACATTACCCAAATAGATGTTATTCAGTGCAAGACTGTAATAGCAATAAAGACTGTAACAATTTAAAAATGAAAAACTTGTAAGTTCATGCTCTGGACTTCCAGGCTATCTTCATGGCCATCATGGAATCAAAGGGAACAATGGGAAACTCCATGTGAAGTTACTTCCCAAATTTTCTGCTTCTCCAAATGGACTTTTAAAGTTATTAGAGGAAAAGGGGGCAGTCTTTAAAGACAATGATGGTCTCAAATGGAGGAGAGGAAGGAACCTACTAGTTTGATAACCTACTTACTGGGGAATCTTAAACTACTCTATACACAGTAAATTTTATCTATACTGATTAGGCAGAAGAGTAGTTAGAATCTATCTTGAAATCTGAGGATACTTGGAATCTCTGAAAACTTAATTTTCTCTTTTCTGGGCTATGAGGGGAAAGTGAGTGAGCCTTCTTAATTAGAAGAGTAATTAACAGGGAACCTGTGTCAGAAGGCCAAACTCTCTGCGCCTCTATAGATGGGAGGCAGGTAACTAACCCCAGCACTGGTGCTCGGAGTCCAGCAGCCATGCTGCTCTGGAAAAAGGCTGATGCAGCAAGTGATGCTGAAAGTGGACGCTGAGAGTAAGAAGGTAAGGGAAAATGAAGACCAAGGTTAGTTGAAATTAAACAGTGCCTGAATTGAGTGGAAAGAGCCACCTTTACATTTATTACAGCTTTGGGTTTATTAAAGCAAAAGCATGAAGAGTTTTTTATGAATATTTACTAATAAGACGTCATTAAATCCTCACACAATACAATACAAAAGTATTACCTACTATTAATGGATTTTAAGGAAGCTGAAGGACTCAAACAACATATACCTACTTAAGTCATTTAATTCTTAAGGAATTTCTTTTAATTCCCACTTTTTCTAATTTTAATTTTACCACTGTATTCATTTACAATAGTGATAAAATTAAAGAATCTTGATGTGGTGCTGTAGGATGAGAACTGCACTGCTAATCTCAAGGTCCAAGGCTCAAACCCACCAGCCTCTCCACAGAAATTCTCTACTGGGTCGCTATGAGTAGGAACCACCTTAACGGCACTTAACAACAACATTCACAATAAAGTTCTTAAGTGATGTAACATCTTTCGAGATAAATAAGGTGCTTATTTTTCCCACAGCTAACTTGCAAGGTCAGCAGTTCAAACCTACCAGCTGCTACTTGGAAACCCTACACAGGGTCCTTTTGAGTCAGAAAGGACTCAATAGCACTTACCAACAATATTTTTCCCAAAGCCCATCAGTGTACTGAAATAAATTCAAGTTTATTCATTTGAGTGAAGTCTTTTTATGACTCAGACTATAGTATCTCTTGGTGAATATTCCATGTGAACTTCAAAAAATATATTCTGTTATTGGTAGGTAGTAGTTGTTCTTGTTAGGTGTCATCAAGTTAGGTGTCACAAGTCACAATGACCCCATAGGATAGAGCAGAACTGTCCCAGAGGGATCTTTTTTGACAGTAATCTTTACAGGAGTAGGTCACCATGTCCTTCTCCTAAGTTGTTGAACAACATGGAGTTGGTTCTGAATCATGGGGATCCTGGACAGGGTTTCCAAGGAGTGGCTGATGGGTTTGAACTGCCAACCTATGGTTAGCAGTCTAGTGCTTACCCTGTAGTGCCACATCAGGACTTCTTTATCCCAAGAATTTTTGTTTTATTTTAAAAAATTTCTACCAATGCTATATTTTGTCACGATTGACTCCTCCTTCTTTTTAAAAATACTTTGACCTCAAAGGTTCCTTTTTTTCTTCCCACAGCACAAGCTGTACTTTTTTTTTTTCTTTTCTTTAGTACAGCCTAGATTTCCAGAAATGTGGTTCTGTTACATAGGATAAAAAATAGAATTTCCTTTCATTTTATTGTAAATTGTTTTAAAAATAAATATTTTATGAATGTTGTTATTGTTGTTGAGTTCCATTGAGTCGGTTCCCAATATAGGGTTTTCAAGGAGCAGCTCGTGGGTTTGAACTGCTGACCTTGTGGTTCACAGTCCAGGGCTGATCCTACAGCACCATACCAGGAGTGAATAGTAAGATAAAAAGACGCTCAACAGAGACAATTTAAAAAACATTTCGTCTACTGGGGAAACTAAGGAAGCAAAATCAAGCAAGGCAGATGATGTTAGCAAGTGTTATTCACTTTGAGTGCTGAACCAATTTATTCAGGAATAACACCCACATGAAAGGAATATATTCTGAAATGCAAATGTGAATAATTTCCTTAGATGACTTACTTCCTATGCAAAGAAGGAAACCTGCTCTCGGAGACTACACAGAATGCAAAGGACAGTTGTTGTTGTTTTGTGCCGTGGAGTTGGTTCCGACTCATAGTGACCCTGTACTGGGTTTCCGAGGCTGTAAATCTTTACGGGAGCAGAAAGCCTCATCTTTCTCCTGCGGAACAGCTGGTAGTTTCAAACTGCTGACTGTGAGGTTAGCAGCCTGATTCGTAACCACTAGGCTACCAGAGCTCTTGGACATAAAGTAGAAGGAGAGGATTCTGGGCTTGGGAACCATTAGCTAGTCAGTGTCTGAAAGAAGTGGTGATGGCTGGGACACATGTCACAGTACCATTAGATGTCATTTTTAAAAATTAATAATTTAGGTCCCAGGAGGAGTATTCGGTGACTGGAGTCATGCATATAAGCAGATAACAATCAGAACTGATAGTTCAGGTCATTTCATTGATGCTTTGGCTCCTGAAGGGCAGTTAAAGGCTCAATGTCTTGCTCACTAGATAAACAATACTAGTGAGAGGAATCATGGTCCTAATTCTAGCTCTGCAGGGAGCATTTACATTCCTACTCAAGTCAAAAATTGAGGAAACTCAATTAGCAGCTGTTCTCCACCCAGTTCCCCACCCTCCCCCGCCCCCACCCTCACCCCCATCCCCTCTGACGAAGGGAAGGAGTAGAATTTTCTCCCACGTGCTCCTTAAGCCATGAGGGAGTCTCCTGCACTTCTGAACAGTAGTCAGGAAATGAGGTTGTTCAGTAAGTTGATACTGTGAACCACACATCCTCTGAAGAGCTTAAGTGGAAAATAATACTGGTAAATAGATTTTCATTCCTAATAAAGCCAAAGTTATTCTTTGTATAAATTTCTTGTAGAACTTTTATGATCATATTTTAAATAAACACTACATAATATCTAGGGAGCACGGTGTCTCTGTAAGATAAACACTGGACTGCAAACCACAGTGTTGATGGTTCGAGCCCACCAACTAATCCACAGGAGAAAGATGAGGCTTTCTGTTCCCACAAAGATTTATAGCCTCAGAAACCCTATGCAGGGTCACTGTAAGTTGGAACTGACTTGATGGCACTTAACATATAATATATGTGATTTAGAAGCAGATTCAAAACGTTGTTGTTGTTTTTTTTTTAAGATACAACTAGCACTAAACTTTTGCCTGCTACGCAGGACAAGTAAAGAAAGTTGGAATCAAATTTCCTTAACTAGAGAATGTCTGCCCAACCCTCTTCTCCTAGGAACACCTTGAAAACAAAATGGCTCCCACACCCTCTTAATTTCACTTAATTATCACCTGTTTTCATCTTGTTGTTTTTAAGTGCCATCAAGTTGGTACCAACTCATAGCGACCCTATACACAACAGAATGAAACACTGCCCAATCCTGGGACAACCTCACAATTGTTGCCACGCTTGAGCCCATTGATGCTGCCACTTGGCCTATCCATCTCACTGAGGGTCTTCCTCTTTTACTCTGACCCTTCACCTTACCAAACATGATATCCCTCCCCAGTGACTGGTCCATCCTGACAATATGTCTGAAGTATGAGAGATGAAGTCTGGCCTTCCTGGCCTCCAAGGAGCACTCTGGCTGTACTTCTTCCAACACAGATCTGTTTGTTCTTTTGGCAACCCATGGCACTTTCAATATTCTCCTCCAACACCATAACTCAAAT
Source organism: Chrysochloris asiatica (assembly GCF_000296735.1). Lineage (NCBI taxonomy): Eukaryota > Metazoa > Chordata > Mammalia > Afrosoricida > Chrysochloridae > Chrysochloris > Chrysochloris asiatica. Next base: position 3,214,914 of record NW_006408763.1, on the reverse strand, counting down.
ACATCAATTCTTCTACGAGCTTCCTTATTCACTGTCAGCTTTCACATGCATATGAGGTTATTGAAAATACCATGGCGTGGGTCAGGTGTGCCTTAGTCCTCAAGCTGACATCTTTGCTCTTCAATTCTGTAAAAAGGTCTTGTGCAGCAGATTTGCCTAATGCAAACTACGTCATTTGATGTCTTGGCTGCTGCTTCCATGAGTGTTGATGGTTGATCCAAGAAAAATGAAGTCTTTAACAACTTCAGTCTTTTCTCCGTTGATAAGAATGTTGTTTATTGGTCCAGTGGTGAGCACTTTTACATTGAGATGCAATCCATACCGAAGTCTGTTGTGAGTGTCAGTATTTGTTTTAAAACAATCTGGTTTTATGCTGTAAGGTAAGCATTGAACTGCTAACCACAAGGTCAGCAGTTCAAACCCATCAGCTGCTTCTTGTAAACCTATACAGGGTCACTGTGAGTTGGAATTAATTCCATAGCTGTACACACCCACAATCTGAGAAAGCATTACTAGAGTTTGATTTCCAGCAGGAGAAAATAAACCCAAAGACTCTTATTTGTTCTAATTTTAATAAAAAGATTGCTAAGACCCGAGGCATTTTTGCTTCAAGACCGAACCCATGTTAGTCTCATCTATGATGGTGGTCCCTGTGAAGTCGTGGGGACCAGAGGAGAGAGTAGGAATTAGCCAGCCTGGATTTATTTCTGCTTCTACCATCAGCCAGCTGTGCATTTGTGGTGGTCGTGCAGTGTGACTTAACTTGTCTGAACCTTAATTGTCTCAGCTGGATAATTAGGGGATTGATCATCTTTAATGTTTTTTTCGCTACAAACTAATATGATTTAATGTTTACAACTAAGTTTGTGATTGGACTGAAAGTTTAAACACATTAGTTGTCGAACAATAAACTGGTTATTATCATTCATTTGCTAAAATGACCAAGATAAATAGATTTAAAACCCTTTGGCTGAGTTATTGTCGGTAATTGTAACCACTTATTGGCTTGACCATGAAACTGTCCTTTAGATTGCTTAAAGGGCTTAATTAAAACGTTAAATAAATGAAACAATGACCATCCACTGATTGATTCTCTCCATCACATTATCTGGCCTTGTTTGTGGCTATTTTGAGAACATACCTTGCAGCTAGCTACATAGTTTATAATCTCTCCTCCCTTGGAGTCTATAGCACAACTTTTTGAAACAACCTGGACACTTCTTGTTCTATTTTACAGCTCCTCTTTGTCCACTCCCTTCTAGACCTTTACTGTCTCTCCATATCCATTTTCTTCGAGCGATTTTATCGTTACCCAAATGACCTGCTGGTTAATGTTTAATAAACCACCATTAGGGCAGTAAGAGAGGTAGGAGAAGACCTGATTTGCAATGTTTCTAATTTCTGTGGTGTAGATACTGTCACTATGGCCAATTCCAGGCAACCAGCCATTGACTACAGAATGGAGAAGAGCTGCACATAATGAGTTTTTGTAAACTGCTTCAGTATGAACTGAATCCAGCACATCACTCCACCTAGGCCTTTTACTGCCATCTGCATGCTGGTCTCCATCTGATCATTCCTTTATTTCTTCTCTGTCTTGACAGACATATCTATTTGAATGTCACATCTCCTCAACACTATCATGGCCAATATGCTTCTTCAGATCTGCTCCTGTATCACAGTTTTTCAAGGTATTTTTTATTGCTGACAGATGCCATCCGTCAGTTCTGACTCATAGCAATCCCGTGTACAACAGAGTAAACCGCTGCCTGGTCCTCACAATCATTGCTATGTTTGAGCTCATTCATTGTTGCAACCACTGTGTCAGTCACACTTGCTGAGGGCTTTCCACTCTTTCACTGCCCCTCTAACAAGCTTCTTGTTCTTCTCCAGGGACCAGTCCCTCCTGATAGCAAGTCCAAAGTACATGAGACAAAGTTTTACCATACTCTCTTCTAAGGAACATTCTGGCTGTACGTCTTCCAAACCAGATTGGTTCTTTCTTCTGGCATTCTATGGTATAGTCAATATTCTTTGCCAACACCATAATCCAAAGGCATTCATTTTTCTTGGTCTTCCCTATTCACTATCTAGCCTTCACATGCATTGTTGTTGTAGTTGTCAAGTGCTAATGAGTCAGTTCCATCTTACAGCAATCCTGTATAGAGATTCCAAAGCTTTAAATCTTCATGGGAACAGAAAGCCTCATCTTTCTCCTGCTTCACATGCATAGATGGTGATTTAAAAAACCATGACTTGGATCGTGTGTACCTTAGTCCTCAAAGTGACATATTTGCTCCTTACCACTTTAAAGGTCTTTTGCACATTGTTTGGTTTCTTGACTCCTGTTTTCATAGGCATTGATTGTGGATCCAAGTAAAATAAAATCTTTGGCAACTACAATCTTTTCTCCATTTATCATGATGTTATTTATTGGTCCAGTTGTGAGGATTTTTGTTTTCTTTATGCTGAAGTGCAATCCATACTGAATTTTGTTATTTTAATTTTCTTCAGCTTCAACCTAAACTTACGTATGAGCAATTGATGGTCTCTTCTGCAGTTGAACTCTGACCTTGTTTTGACTGGTGATATTGAGCATATCCATCGTCACTACTGATAGTTAGGGTTCTGTGTCAACTTGACTGGGCCAGGATTCCCAGTGGTTTGGCAGTTGATAGATAGTTAACTTTATGATGACTGGTTATGAGCAGGCATAGTTAACTCTATGGTGAACGATTATGAGAAGCCAATCAATTGAAAGGATGCTTCCTTGTGGGTGTGACCTGCTCCCAATATGATGGACATGCAGGAAAGGCTTTCTCTCTTTTTTCCACTGTGGACCTAGGACTCTACAATTGTGAGCCATTTCCTTGATATAAACATATATATATATATGGTGTATATAAGGAGCTCTGGTAGCGTAGTGATTACAAGTTGGGCTGCTAATCTCATGGTCAGCAGTTCGAAACTACCAGCTGTTCCGCGGGAGAAAGATGAGGCTTTCTGCTCCCGTAATGATTTACAGCCTCGGAAACCCTGTACAGGGTCGCTATAAGTCGGAACCAACTCCATGGCACATAACCACCACCATATATATGTAATATTTCACTGGTTCTGCTTCACAAGAAAATCCAGGCTAAGATAGTCACTGACCAGAGATGTGAATTTGATTCCTGTGTATTCCATCTGACAAGATCCTCACACACAGTTGCCATTTATGTTGTTGAAAAAGAGGTATTTCCAATGAACAGGTAGTTATTCTTATAAAATTTTATCATGTGATATCCAGAGAGCTTTTTGTCGCCAAGACCTTATTTTCCTACTACTTCTTTGTTTTCAACTGTCACATTTCAATCACCTTCAGCTGCAACCTAAACTTACATATGAGCAATTGATGGTGTCTTCCGCAGTTGTCCTCTGGCCTTGTTTCCACTGATGGATGATATTGAGCTTATCCATGGTCATTGCTGATAGGGTTCTATGTCAACTTGACTGGGCCGGGATTCCCAGTAATTACCAATCTTAATTGTCTGATTGATTTCAGACTTCAAAAGTTGGCAAAACTCTTCAATTTCTTCATCTTTGGCATTAGTGCTCGCTGTGTACATTTAAATTTTAGTTGTATTAACTGGTCTTCCTTGTTATTGTTACTGTTGTGTCATTGAGTTGGTTCCAACTTATAGTGACACTCTATAGGGTTTCTGAGCAGCTAGTTGTTTTGAACTGCTGACCTTGTGGTTCAAACTGACCTTACAGTCCAGTGCTTATCCTACAGTGCCACATCAGGACTCTGGTAAGTGTTGGATATTATGCTATCATTGTCATGTTTGTACTTCAGGACAAATCTTGAAATGTTCTTTTTGATGATGAATGAGATGCCGTTTCTCTTCAGTTTGTCATTCCTGGCATAGTAGACCATATGAATGTTTGAATCAAAATGGCCAGTGCAGATTCATTTCGGCTCACTAATGTCTAAGAATATCTATTGTCAAGTGTTTCACTGCTATCAAGATAACAATGGGTAAAAGTGAATGACCCAGCCTTTAGGAAATATGCTAACCTTGATTTGTTTTGTGATGGTATCTTTTGAGCAATGTAACAAGAGCACACACTGGCATTTTGCCTTGAAAAGAGTGAATGTTTCTGCTGTTAATCATCCTATAAAGTGGTTTCTCCCGGAGCAAAGAAAAAGAAAAAGGTGCTAGGGAGTGCTTTGAGGAGAGAAAATCTAGGGCCAAAGCTCAATTGACTCTGAACTCTACGACAGGGTCAGCTAGCAGTGGAACAACAGCAAGTTTCTGGCTTAACAGCAACATGGAGGCTATGAAGGCAAGGCAAAAAAACAGGTCAATGTCTGGAATTGTCAGACTAAGTTAATGATTGTGGAACATCCAGTTTCCAAGGCCAGAATGTGGATTCATGAGTGATTTGTTGTTGTTGTTAAGTGCTGTTGAGTTAATTCCAATCCATAGTGACCCTGTATAGGGTTTCCAAGAAGCAGCTGGTGAGCTTGAACCGCCAACCTTGCAGTTCAAAAGCCTTTGCAGTCTGGCGCATTGACTCACAGCACCACACCAGGTGGTTGTTGTTGTTGTTAGGTGCCATCGAGTTGGTTCTGACTCATAGAGACCTTTTACACAGCAGAACGAAACACTGCCCGAACTTGGGCCAACCTCACTACCGTTGCCATGCTTGAGCCCATTGATAGTGCCACTTTGCCAATCATCTTGCTGGAGGTCTTCCTCTTTTTCTTTGACCTTCCACCCTACCAAACATGATATCCTTCTCCAGCAACTGGTCTCTCCTGACAATATGTCCAAAGTATGAGAGACGAAGTTTGGCCATCTTGGCCTCCAGGAAGCACTCTGGCTGCACTTCTTCCAAACACAGATATGTTGGTTCTTTTGGCAGCCCATAGAACTTTCAATATTCTCCTCCAACACCATAACTCAAAAGCATCAATTCTTCTATAGTCTTCCTTATTCACTGTCCAGCTTTCGAATGCATATGAGGTTATTGAAAATCCCAAGGCTTGTGTCAGGTGCACCTTAGTCCTCAAGCTGACATCTTTGCTCTTCAACACTTTAAAAAGGTCTTGTGCAGCAGATTTGCCTAATGCATACGTCGTTTGATCTCTTGACTGCTGCTTCTGGGAGTGTTGATAGTTGATCCAAGAAGAATGAAGTCCTTGACAACTTCAGTTTTTTCCTCCAGTGATAAGAATGCTGTTTATTGGTCCAGTGGTGAGGATTTCTGTTTTCTTGATATTGACATGTAATCCATACCGAAGGCTATGCTCTTTGATCTTAATCAGTAAATATTTCAAGTCTTCTTCACTTTCAGCAAGCAAGGATGTGTCATCTGCATATCGCAGGTTGTTAATGAGTCTTCCTCCAATCATGATGCCACGTTTTTCCTCATGTAACCCAATTTCTTAGATTATTTGCTCAGCATACAGGTTGAAAAAGTATGGTGAGAGAATACAATCCTGTCATACACCTTTCTTAATTTTAAACTATTCAGTGTTCCCATGTTCTGTTCGAACAACTGCCTCTTGCTCCATGTACACATTCCTCATGAGCACAATTAAGTGACATCAGGTGGTAGTCATGCAAAAATTAGCTGATCCACTTAGTAAGTTCTCAAAGGATGTCAACAGCAGTAGCAGTGAAACAGCAAGATGAGAAGGCAGGAGGAGAACCAAGGGATTTGTTCATATATTTCTGTGATCATGCTATAGGAAACTCTCTTAAACAACCTACGGAACATTCTAATGGAAGTAGATTTCCAGCAAGTAGAACTGGTACAGGCTCCATATTGTGATAACTTGGGTATGCTAATGAAGAATAACTTTATGTTGTAGTCACAGGCTGGTGTAGCTAGTGTATTCCCCTGTTGTTGTTGTTGTTGTTGTCAGGTGCCATCAAGTCAGAACCGACTCATAGCAACCCCATGCACAGCAGAACGAAACAATGTCCGATCCTGGGCCAACCTCACCATCGCTGCCACATTTGATGCCATCAATGATGCCACCTGGCTGATCCATCTCGTTGGGGGTCTTCCTCTTTTTCTCAGACCCTCCACCTTACCCAACATGACATCCTTCTGCAGCGACTGTTCCCTCCTGACAATATGTCCAAAGTATGAGAAACGAAGCTTAGCTATCCTGGCCTCCAAGGAGCACTCTGGCTGCACTTCTTCCAAAATAGATCTATTGGTTCTTTTGGCAGTCCGTGGCACTTTTAGTATTCTCCTCCAACACCACAACTCAAAGGCATCAATTCTTCTATGGTCTTCCTTATTCACTGTCCAGCTTTCGCATCCATACGAGGTTATTTAAAATACCATGGCTTGGGTCAGGCGCACCTTAGTCCTCAAGCTGACTTCTCTGCTCTTCAACACTTCAGAGCTCTGGTAGCATAGTGGTGTATTCCCCTAGATAGCACATATTTCCATCTATGCTAGACTATGTGCCCAGGGTGGTTTTGTAGGATCAGTACAATTATCAAACTGCAAGGTCAACAGTTCAAACCCACTAACCATTCTTGGAAACCGTGTACAAAGTCCCTATGTGTTGGAACAGATTCAACGGCATTTACCAACAACAACATGTTAAACCATCTACTCAAACACCTAAACCTGAAAACTAGGAATCACTCTATATTATCTAACCTACCATATATCATTAGTCACAAAGTCCAGTCATTTCTATCGTTCATTTTCCAGATTCCATCCCTTGCCTGTATACTCACATTGGTTCAGGTCCTCATCCTTTAATGCGTTTCTTTGAGAGTCCTAACTAGTTTTCCTAATGTCTTTCTTGTTCCCTCCAATTTATTCATCCTCTACATTGCTACAGGCTGATCAAGTTACTCCTTTGTTGAAAAGCCTACAGGATAAGATCCACTTTCCTCCATATGGTATACAAAGCCCTTCATGGTCTGCCACCTTCCTAGGCTCACTCATGTTCCCCTGATACCTCAAACATGCATAGTCATTGTAGATACACAAGAATGCTTTGGACCATTTTCCTACAATCATTTCCTTCTTAATAACGTTGTTTTAAACTCTCGTGTCTTTCTTTCACTACACCACTTTCTTCTGGTTTCTTTCTTACAATTCTGGTTGTTTTATCTCAGCTACTTCTTCCTTGGCTCAACCTTTAAAACTTGATTTCTCCCTAGGCTTCTGTCTTCAGACCTCTTTTCTCTCTTCTTAAATAATGTCAACTGTTCCTTGGGCTTTCACTTCCACATAATGTTGAAGTTTCTTAAATCTTTGCCTTCAAAGCATACTTTTCTCTATACCCCCACTGGATGTCTCTTAGCTATCTTAAACCCATATATCTGCAACTCAACTCCATCACCTCCAAATGGGCTCCTCTCTTATATTCCCTTAATATCTTAATATAATTCCCTTAATATAATTCCCTATAGTCCCTTAATATCTCAGTTTTAAAGCTGTTTTGGGAATCTACTACTGTCTAACAAACCTCTTCTAAAAAAAGACTTAATATAACAGTCATTTATTATTGCTCACAAGTCTACATGTTAGCTGGACAGTTTTGCTGATCTGAGTTGGGTTCTCTCACATATCTGGAATCTTAGCAGGGATAATTGGGCTGACTCAACTCTCTCGGCCTTTAACAGACAGGCCCACTTTGTTCACATAGTGGACACAGTTTCAAGAGAGAAAGCAGAGCTATTGAAAGCAACACCTTTTGAATGATGTAACACACCATCATTTTCATGAACCAGAAGTCACAGAGAAGCCAGAAGCCGCTGATGGAGAAATACACACCACCTCTTGATGAGATGCCTTCAGAGTTACATTGTAAGGAGTGTAGACACAGAGTGGCTTGGAGAGTGTAGTCATTTTCGCAGTGTATCCCAGAAATAACACTAGACACAGCCATCATAATAATGTGATGATGATGATGGAAGTTACATCTAAATTTATATCTAGGCTTATACCCGTGTGCTCACAACACTCAAATTCTTCTCATTCTTTGAAGTTTAGTAATAATATATAATTTTAATAGTAAGCAAATAATTCTAGTCTCTAGTTTTAATTTTGATTTTAATAAAGGCTGAACCTAATATACTTGGTATTTATATTCAGTTTTCTCCACTAGATAGTTTACCTCATTTAGTCTTCAAAATAACTCTAAAAGGAAGCAATTGTCTTTATTAATTCTTCAGTTCAGTATTGAGGAAATGAAAGTTTAGCATGGCTAAATATGTAGCCCATTGTTGTTGTTGTTAGGTGCCATTGAGTTGGGACCGACTCATAGCCACCTTATGCACAGCAGAACGAAACACTGCCCGATCCTGGGCCAGCTTCACTTCTGGCTGGCATGCTTGATTGAGCCCATAGACATAGTTAATAAGTGATGGGGCCAGGGTTTGAATTCAGGTAGCCTGACTCTATCCCTGGGTAGTGCAAATGGTTGACGCTATTGACTGCTAACCAAAAGGTTGGGGGTTTGTGTCCATCCAGAGACACCTTGGAAAAAATGTCTGGTGATCTGTTTTAGACGAATCAGGCATGGAACACAGTTCTACTCTATAGACATGGGTTACCATGAATTGGAATCAACTCAACAGCAAATGGATTTTTCAGTCTGATTCCCGGGTCATTCTTAGCCAAGATGCTGAATGAGTGTCTCCCTCTAACTTCTTCCCCACACCTAATTGATCTGTCAATTCGACGTCATTCCCATTTATTGACCCTAACCTCTCCTATCATACCAAACTGCTCCTGTATTGGTCCAGGCTCTCATAAATGCTTGCCTACATGAGGTGCTTCAGAAAGTTCATGGAAAATTGGAAGTAAAAGATGATAGATTTTTTTTCATGAACTATTAGAAACCTCCTCCACATATTACTGTGGCTTTCTGATTAGTCTTGGTGTTTCCAGTTATGTAGTTAAAATACCAATCTGATAACTTCCCTCTCTTGTTTGAAACACTCTGAAAAAGGAAACACAAATTAAAACTGCAGTGTAATTCCACTTATACTCACATAAGAATGGCTACAATGAAAAAGGCAGACCAACAATAGCAAGTGATAGGAACTGGAATGACCAGCGCTCTCATCACTGCTGCTGAGACTTGAAATTGACACAATCACTTTGTAAAACTCTTTGGCAGCATACAACGGCACTAAATATATGTTTTGTCTATGGCTCAGAGATTCCGCTCCTTGGTATTTCATCCAACAGAAATGCACACGTATACTCACCGAAAGACATGCTTAACAATATTCAAAATAGTACTTTTCAGGACAGCCTCAAAATGGAAAGAACAATTTATGTGTCTGCTCTGTATGTCCATCCATACAGAATGGACTCGTAAATGGTGGCAAATTCATACCATGAGATACTTCTATACCCTCATGAGGATGATTAAACTATACCACCACACACAGCTTGGATGAGGCTCATGAAGTAGAGAAACCAGACACAAAAGAGTGCGTACACCACTGTTTTTCAAGAAAAAAAGGTCAAAATCAGGCAAAACAAGCCTGCCAAGTCAAGATGGTTGTTACATTTGGAGATAAAAGCAGATATTGGAAGAGAACAATAGTGTTCTTCTAGGTGCTGGTTATGTTATAAAAGCTGTGTTCTGTTTATGAAAAATGCATTAAGCTTAACACATACACTATGTGTAAGTTTGAGGAAACTAACAAAAGTCGGTGGTTCAAACCCACCAGCTGCTCCGTGGGAGACAGACTGACTACTTCTGTAAAGACTTACAGCCCTGGAAACCCTATGGAACAGTTCTACTCTGTCCTATGGGGTTGTTATGAGGTGGAATCAACTCAACAGCAATGAGTTTGGTTTGATTTTGTTAACTGCCATGGAGTTAACACCCAAATCATGGAGACCCCATCCACAACAGAACAAAACACTGTCTTGCCCTGTGTCATCCATGTGGTTAGTTGTGGATCAGACCATTGTTTTGATCCACAGGGTCCTTATTGCTTGAAATTCAGAAGTAGACCCAAGTTCGTTTTATTCTGGTAGCTCCACTGAAACCTGTTCAGGATCACAGCAACACTCAAGCCTCCACTGACAGATGGGTTGCGACTGTGTGTGAGACACACTGTCCGAAAATCAAACCCATGTCCCTCTCTTGGAAGGCAAAAATTCTACCACTCAACCACTGCTGTCCCCACACATATTTTATACTTCAACAAAAAGATTCTCTTAAGAATATAACATATCACCCCCAGAATAAAGGTCCAATATTTCAGCCTGGCTTAAGGCGCATTGTGAGCTGGCCCCAGCCAACCTTTCCAGCCCATCCACTTCTCCTCCTGGCATACACTCCAGGCAAATTAAGCCATCGCCAACACCCACAATGCATCATGCTCTTTCATGCTCTAACACTTCATTTACCTGATTCATTCCTTTTTAAACTTTATAAATCAGTTCAGGCTTCATTATCTGCTGGAAAGTTTTCCCTCACCCTACCCATCCAGGCGGAGTTAGGAGTGCCTGCTTTGGCCTCCTTCAACAACCCATGTGTACTTAATTATCCTTACTTAGTATACTGGCCTGTCACTTTGGTTTACACTTGTGTCTTCCCTGCTGGAGTGAGAATGTGATGAGGACAAGGGCCATGTCCTTTAACTCTGTATATGTAGCATCTAGTGCAGTAACCACAGCAAATGCCCAATGAACAGCAAATGAATGAATAGAGGGGTTAATGAAATTGTGCTTATGTCTTGATTTGGTACAGATTTTTTTTTTTTTTAGCTCTTCTAGCAAGAAAAGGGTTTTTAAAAAAATAAAACTCATCTGGCAACACAGAGGACACCATATCCAAACTTTAGCATGCAGTGAATGCTTTGTTCCCCCTTGAATATAAATGTTAGAGAAACAAAATACCCGTTTCTCAAAAATAAATAATAGCAATATCGCCTTTTCCCTAAATACAGTCCAACTGCATAAAGTAATTGCATTCCTCTAGAATATGGGTTAAGAGTTAATGTTCCTGGTTGGCGTGATCCCCAAGAAATTCTTTTGACATCTAGATTGGCCTTATTTCTAGGTGGATCTGCCAAAAATTCCTCCAATATGCTGGCCTGGGATTTATGGACTGAGAGGTTTATGATATTTCAGGGTAGAATTAGCTATTGTTTTCTATACGAGCATTAGAAAAATCAAGTAAATGAAATGAAAGCTGTGATTGGGATTGAGGCCCAAAAAGTGAACCAGGCTGGCAATGGCCATTTTCTGGGCAAGTCCCAAACAGGCTTCGGCTAGGAAAAATGCTGTGCTGTGACCTTAACAGAGTCCCCACATTATTTGGGTTTTAGGTATAAATAATAGAGTCAGAACGAGTTTTCAAGCTGGGGAGTGGGGGTAGGATGGTAAGAGTATTATTATGATGACAATTCTTACTAAATAAAGGTCCATGATATGCAACAGAACGGGCACAGATGTGAAACCTTACCTGCTTATCACCCAAAAAAGTGAAGAGGTGAAGACAAAGATATAGTATTACAAATATGTTAAATATGTTTACAAATTGTGTAGCACAAGAGGCACACTGAGCCTACCTCCAGAATATTTGCACAGATAACTTCCCCTTTACCCTGAGGACCTTCTCACCTGCCCCATCATTAGGAAGTGCCCTGTAGGCCTATGTGTACTGTGTACAGGCCTATGAAATCCCAGATTTTACCCATTCCCTTGAGCTGATTGGACCAGACATAGACACCTAACTTTAGCTGGACCAATCTAAGCCTATGTTAGAAATGGAGTCCAAGTGTGGTATTGTAAGATAAGCACTAGACTACTAACTGCAAGATCAGCAGTTCAAACACACCATCCACTCCTTGGAAACCTTGTACAGGTCGCTATGATTAGAACTGACTCAACGACACTTAACAACAACAGAAATAAGATTTATAGATAAAGATTAAAGATTACAGCCTTCAGTATGGATTATGCCTCAACATAAAGAAAAGAAAAATCCTCTCAGCTGGATCAATAAGCAACATCATAATAAAAGGAGAAAAGATTACAGTTGTCAAGGATTTCATTTTACTTGGATCCACAGTCAATGCACATGGAAGCAGCAGTCAAGAAATCAAACAGTGGGCAAATCTGCTGCACAAGACCTCTTTAAAGTTTGCCATTTTGAAGAACAACGCACATCTTACCCAAGCCGTGATATTTTCAATCTCCTCATGCACATTTAAAAGACAGACAATGAATAAGGAAAATCAAAGAAGAATTAATTGATGCCTTTGGATTCTGGTGTTGACAAAGAATATTACATACACCATCAACTGCTAGAAGGACAAACAACTCTGCCTTGTAAGAAGTACAACCAGAATGTTCTTTAGGAGCAAGGATGGAGAGATTTTATTTTACATACTTTGAACATGTTATCAGAAGGACATTGTGACATAAGACATTGTGTCTACTTGAGTAGGCCAACATTCCCAGTGGTTTGACAGTTGAGATGTGGCTATTCCCACGGTGAGATGCAATACAGTGTAGTTTGATTGGCTATGAGCAACCAATCAACTGAAAGGATGTTTCCTCAGGTGTGTGGCCTGCTTCTGATACAATGGACACTCAGGCAAAGCTTACTTGCTTTTCTGCTGGGTCTGGATCTTGCATCTGACTTGTCCTCCAATCTTGGGTTCTTTGGACTTGAGCCAGTGACTTGCTCTATTATCTGCCTGCCTGCCTGCCTGCCAGACTTGTTGGCTGAATTTGGTTCATTATATATTTACATATATACATTTTACTGGTTTTGCTTCTCTAGAGAACCTAGTCTAAGACAGACATCATTCTTGGTAAAATAGAGGGGTCCTCAAAAAAGGGGAAGACGCTTACTGAGATGGATGGCACTGTGGATGTAACAATGAATGGACTCTGTCATAGCAATGATTGTGACAATGGTGTAGGAATATGCATTACTTCATTCTCTTGTAGATAGGATCAGTCTAAGACAGCACCTAACAACAACGGGGTCCTGGTGTGGCACTGTGGGCTAAAACTCTGGACTGTAAAGTCATTTGAATCACAAGGTTGGTGGTTCAAGCTCACTAGTTACTCCTTGGAAACCCTATACAGAGTCGCTATGGGTCGAAACCAACTCAATGGCACTTAACAACAACAGGCTACCTGGACACCCATTTTGGATGTAATGGAGTAGAGAGCAGAAGAAATTGGTCGGTATGGAGAAAGACGAGATAGGAAACTGTCGTAGCTGGATGGGTTGGCAAGGAGATAGCTCAGTTCCTGATAGCCCTCCTGTTTCTGATTCTAATCACCTGGCAAGGTTTGATATTGTCTCCACCCATGTCTGCTCTGCTCTTTATAATAAAGCACAATCCTTTTGTTCATGATGGTTTGGGTGGGTTTCTGTGGGTCCACATGAGTGCACCTGTTTCCAGCAGGAAGTTAGTCTCTACTCCCTTGGTCCCACCACACCGTGGAGAAGGTGAACCTGGACCCATCCCTTCCACCAAGTGGGACTGAGCCCACAGCCACCCGGCAGTCATCTAGACCCATTCCATTGCCTGCTAAAGTTGTAGCTCTGATCTGTGTGCTTGATAGTGTTACAGTGGTATTAGGGCTTCGGAGCTAGTAGCTAGTGGGGATGCCAGTGTGGTTTGTGGTGGTTAGTGGGGGTGTTAATTTTGTTCTTTTAAAAAAAGAAGCATGACAATGTGAAAGATGACATTTGAACATCAAGATACAAAATTAAGCCTGTGGGACATTTTAATTATGATAGCTTACACAGGAAATTATATTTATGTATGGAAACTAAATTTAGAAGCCTGGACAGATTGACAGGATCCCGACTAAGTCCATGTAAATAGCCTGTGCCAGGTGCCAGGAAGTGACTGGGGAGCAGGAGCTGGATAGGCAAGCAGGCCCCTTTCCTGATGCTGTCCTAAAGCCTAGAGGAAGAAAACCGGCTTTTCTCTGGATGAGTAAAGTTTTCAGAAAGTGTCCTCTTGCAGGTTGGGAGAGATTTCAGTTTCTGAAAGAATCTTTTTCCAGGCAGTCCCTATTCTCTCCCCGTTGTGTGTCTGTAAACAAGGAAAGGGTGTGGTGATGGCTTGGATCTGATCTGGCCGGTGTTTGTGCAGCCAGGGTCAGAGGCAGGGCCCAGGGGGAAAGGGGAAGTGTGCAGAGGATGAAGGGAAATCACTCAGGGCCCTCCCCTTCACCCACTCTTCCCTCTACTCTTAGGGTCCCCACTTCCTACATTGTTGCTCTGCCTACTTCCAAACCCAGTGACATGAAGACTGGACACAGGCACAGAGGAATAGCAGACATTGTGGTTCTATAGGGCGGGACATTGGAACCCAGGAGATGTGGGGAAAGCCCTGCACCACCATCAGTCCTACCCTTAGATCCACCAACAGAGGTCTCTGCCCTGGACCTGAGCTCTCCTCCCTGAGTTCTGCACCCAGGAAGTGTGAGTCCACGGAGCTCAGATCAAAATGTTGGAAAATATTAAATTTGAATCTGGGTTTCCAAGTGACTGTGAAGGTTTATTGTCAGAGTAGGACAAGAGAATACATTTTATTTAACTATGTTTGTTATTTTAATATATAACTTTAAATTATTGATGTATATGGGTTCCATTTCTTCTCTTGCCTCAGGCCCCCATAAATTTTATGCTTCCTGCCCTGTGTGATTTTGGAAAAGTTACTTAAGACTTCTAAGCCTCAGTTTTCTTATCTGCAAAATAAGAGTAATAATACTAAATACCTGTCTCAATTTCTTCGTGTTCCGATAACAGAAATACTGCAAATGGGAGACTTTAACAAACAGAAATTTATTTTCTTACCTTAAATTTGTTGTTGTTGTTGTTGTTGTTAAGTGCCATCAAGTCGGTTCCAACTCATAGCGAACCTCTACAGGGTTTCCAAGGAGCAGCTGGTGGATTTGAACTGCCGCCCTTATGGTTCCCAGTCCAGTGCTGATCCTCAGCTCCACACCAGAAGTCCTACCTTAAGTTTAGTAGGCAAGAAGTCTGAATTTGGGTGCTGTCCCTAGGGGTGGCTTTCTCTCTCTGTCCACTCTGAGGGATTATTCTCGTGTCAACTTCTCTAACATCTTTGGGGCCATTCTTTGGAGATCTCCACCTGGCACTTATCATCTTCTCATTCTTGCTTGCTTGCTTCTGTGCATCATCTGCTCCTTTGATAACTCAAGGTGATTTGCTTAAGACGCACTCTACACTGATACAGCTTTATTAACCTTGAAGAAAAGCTGTTCCTGAATGGAACTGCATCCACAGTTGTGTTGTTGTTGTTAAGTGCTATCGAGTTGGTTTCAGCTCATAGTAACCCTATATAGGGTTCTAAGGAGTGGCTGGTGGGTTTGAACTGTTGGCCTTGTGGTTAGCAGTCCCATGTTTATCACTAAAGTACCACATCATGATTCCATCCACAGTTACAGAGGTTAGGATTTACAACACATGTTTTTTGGTGGATACAATTTAATTCATTACACTACTATATAGTGTTGTAAGAATTTAATTATAATTAGTTGTGTCATTCCCTTAGTCCCTGAGTAGTACAAATGGGTGACTTGCTTAGGTGCTAAAAGAAAGGTTGAAGGTTCAAATACACCCAAAGCACCTTGGAAGAAACATCTGGAGACGTACTTCTGAAAAGTCAGTCAATGAAAGACCTGTGGAGGGCAGTTTTACTCTGACACACATGGAATCACCACACATTGGCATCAGCTTGACAGGTTTTTCCCTGGACAAGTTACCTAATCCCTCTGTACCTCAGTTTCCTAATCTGTCATATGAGAGGAAAGTAATAGTTCCTATCTCCTGGAGTTGTTATGAGCTAAAAGGTGACCTGGCAGCCTAGTGCATTCAAGTTGGGCTGCTAACTGCAAGGTCAGCAGTTTGAATCTACCAGCTGCTCAAAGGGAGAAAAAAGAGGATTTCTGCTCCTGTACAGATTTACAGCCTCAGAAACACTGTTCAGAGTCACTGTAAGTCAGAACAGACTGCTGCGTTAACTATTATTATTGGCAATTAAGTTGAAAGAAACAGTATGTATAGCATATAGGTGACCATTAGGCACATTTCTGCCCCATTTCTAACTTATGGAGACTTATGCTCCAGGCTCATCCTAAGATTTCAAAATCACTACCAGACTTCTTAGGAAGCATGCAGCCTGTTCCTGCTTCCAACTGCGAATGTTGCTCAGGCCAAGTGTAATCTGATGAATATAAACTAAGAGTACTGTCCTGGGATAACCCTCATTTTTGTCTGTAAAGGCTTTCAGATCCCCTTGGAAAGGTGCAAAACAAACCTCAGATCTCTGGGCAGAGACACAGTGGTGGCAGGGAGTAAGGAATGGGGGAGAGATGCTGGCTCCTCTCCTGAAGTCCCCTGTCTTCCCTCCCTGAGCAAGTTCCTGCAGCCGTATGCCTTTGTAGGCTCAGAGAGTTGGCTCGGCTTGGGAATTAACTTGAAACATTAATTTTGTAAATATTTGGAGAGGGTGGATTCTCTGTAAGAGGAGACTTGACCACATAGAACCAATAAGACACAAAAAGCTACAAAAGTGCTTCTTAACCTCAGGCCCCAATTCACACAACAAACACCTTTGGTGATAGAATCTCTTTATTCTCCTCAGAACCCAGGCAGTCCACTCCCCATTTGCTTCAACTTTGCAAGGGAACACCAATAGGCGTCTCAAATACCAGAGTTCTTCACGGAAGTGAAACGTTCACAAGGCACTGGGAGGCCACTGGCCAAACTGCTAAGTATCCAACCCACAGCTCCTCACCGGAAGGAGCACCTTCTCCCCAAGGACCCACTGCAGACAGATTCTTCCCTTATTCCCATGCTCTACCCAAAATAAACCCCATTGCCATACAGTTAATTCTGACTCACAGCCACCTAACAGGACAGACTAGAACAGCCCCTTAAGGTTTCCAAAGCTGTAATCTTTACAGAAGCAGACTGCCACACCTTGCTCCTTCAGAGTGGCTGGTGGGTTTGAACTGCCAATCTTGAGGTTCGTAATTGAGCACTTAACCACTGTGCCACCATAGCTCCTTTCCATGTTCTATTAAAAAAAAAAAACAAAAAAAAACCACCAAAGCCAAATTCACTGCAGTCAAGTCAATTCCATCACAGCCAAAGTCCTGGTCCTTATTCACATTAAGGTATAAGTAACAACACCAGCAAAAAGATAAGTGACTAAGAACTGTGTACAATAGTATATCTCTCTCAAATATTCTCATTTTTAAAAAGGCTTAAGAATTCCCTAAGCCAAAATAGTAATAATATTAAGTGTCTCACCTTCCAGTCCTGGTCAATGTACCTAATGGGAGGCTTGAAAGTTGCTATGATACTGAATAGGTCTCAGCGGAACTTCTAAACTTATACATATTAGGGGAAAAGCTCAGGCAATTACTTCCACAAATCAGTCTTTGAAACGCCTCTGAATCACAGTGGTCAGAGCCACCATTGATGACAGGACTGACTTAGGAACCAGGCAGCATTTTGTTCTATTGTGCTTCAGGTTGCCATGAGTTGTGGACTAATTTGATTGCAGCTAACATCAGCAAGCCAGAAAATAAGAAGCTACTTTTGCAATTTCAGACAGCAGTCAGAGGTTGGAGAGGGCTTTTGTCAGGAGGTGGTCCTTGGAGATGGCAGGCCTTTTCCTAAGTCTTTCATAGCTTTTATTGACTCAGCCTAAATGCTTTTTCTGCCTGCTTTTTGAGTACAGTGTCAGAGATGGACTCCACAAGCTCATGGTCATAACTTTGGTTTGGGACTTGTTGCACAACTATTCATTTGGGCCCATGAGATGTAACCACTCAATCAATCCCTGTGGCCATGGTTTCTTTCAAAGACTTTGCTGTGGTGTTCCCTTCCCCATATGATCAACACCTTTCAGTCTCATAAACAGTTATGGAATGGTGTCCTGACCACCTTCTATTTGTGTTTGGTGGTTCTGACCTCATACACTATCAGAATGGGATCATCTTTACAATGACAACAATGCTGGAGTGAGGGCAAACAGTCACATGATATTGCCAGTGAGGGCATATATGCTTTGATCAGTTTAAGTGATGCCTTTGTCTTTAAGATCCTATTGGAGGCAGGATGTAAATATGTTAGTTGGTTTGTATGCCATGCTGAACAAGACCAGTAATAACTTATAAACATCGCTTGACATTTCTTAAAGGGAGTAGTTGCTATGTGTGACTAGTAACCACGTTTTCAAGTGGTAAACATCTAAGCTACTTAAATTCCTCAGCAAAGTATGAAAAGCAAATTAAGTAACCATGGCACAATCACTCAAATGCAAAGACTGAGGAGTGCACTGTAGTTCTTTTTCTTTTTTTTTTCTTTTACTGGCAGAGGCAGGAGGACATCAAATCTGATTGCTGAAATTCAGTCAAAATTTCCAGCCATTATAATTTATTAAAGAGGTAAATGATACTTCTTACAGATGATTCTCTGCTATTCATAGAGTTTTCAGTGACTAGCAATTCGGAAGTAGTTTGTCACTCTTTCTTCCTAGTCTGTCTTTGTCCGGAAGCTCATCTGAAACCTGTCCACCATGGGTGACCCTGCCGGTTATTTAAAATACTGGTGGCATAGCCCTCAGAATCACAGCAACTCAAGCCACCACAGCACGACAGACAGACTAGTGGTGGCCATTTGGTTTTATGTTGATACTGTCACTTTAAATTTTGATGTCAATCCTGATACAATCAAGATGTTCTTTCCTGTTACTATCAATCCTGATACAATCAAGATGTTCTCTCCTGTTACTATCAATCCTGATACAATCAAGATGTTCTCTCCCAAGATGGCGGCTCCTGGAACAGCTGAGTGTCTTGATCCTGAATACAATGGATTTCTGGATTCGCTTCAAATTCCCCAGCTGTAAACCCTCCAATCCTCCAAACATAGCTTTATATTTGTTTCAGAGTTCCAGCACTATCTCGTGAGCCCTCTTGGCCCGGTGTTCTGTGTTGTTGTTGACCGAGCTCTGACGGAACCTAGGATTTAATTTTCGGCTTATTTCTATTTTTAGCTGACTCATAGCGACCCTATGCACAGCAGAACGAAACAATGTTCGATCCTGGGCCAACCTCACTACCACTGCCACACTTGAGTCCATCAATGATGCCACCTGGCTGATCCATCTTGTTGGGGGTCTTCCTCTTTTTCTCTGACCCTCCACCCTACCCAGCATGACATCCTTCTCCAACGACTGTTTCCTCCGGACAATATGTCCAAAGTATGAGAGACGAAGCTTAGCCATCCTGGCCTCCAAGGAGCACTCTGGCTGCACTTCTTCCAAAACAGATCTATTGGTTCTTTTGGCAGTCCATGGCACTTTCAGTATTCTCCTCCAACACCACGACTCAAAGGCATCAATTCTTCTACGATCCTCCTTATTCACTGTCCAGCTTTCACATCCATATGAGGCTATTGAAAACACCATGGCCTGGGTCAGGCGCACCCTAGTCCTCAAGCTGACATCTTTGCTCTTCAATACTTTAAAAAGTTCCTGTGCAGCAGATTTGCCCAGTGCAATACGTCGTCTGATCTCTTGACTGCTACTTCCGCGAGTGTTGATAGTTGATCCAAGAAGAATGAAGTCCTTGACAACTTCAATCTTTTCTCCACTGATAAGAATGTTGTTTATTGGTCCAGTGGTGAGGATTTTTGTTTTCTTGACATTGAGATGTAATCCATATCGAAGGCTGTGCTCTTTAATCTTCATAAGTAAATGTTTCAAGTCCTCTTCACTTTCAGCGATCAAGGTTGTATCATCTGTATATCACAGGTTGTTAATGAGTCTTCCTCCGATCCTGATGCCACATTTTTCTTCATAGAACCCAGCCTCTCGTATTATTTGCTCAGCATACAGGTTGAACATAGTAAGTCTTTAAGCCTAGTGTGTGGGAAAGAACATGTACAGTGGGTGTGTGCCCGCAGCATCTGAAATAATGGTCTCAACTTTATGCTTATAAAATCTGGTTTGTTGGACAGCTGCTGCTGATTTGATCCAAAAGATGCCATAGTCAGTATGTTTTATCTATAAGACCTGCTTTAAATGAATCTATCTGTAGTGTAATAAACGATGAATACCATTGTGAAGAATGAGTTTTCCATTGCATATGATTGTGCTCAAGTTATGACCAGTTGTTAGAACAGAACAAAGGGATACTGAATGGTTTAAAAGCAGGAAAGGTATATGCCAGGGTTGTATCCTTTCACCATACTTATTCAATCTGTCTACTGAGCAGATATTCCAAGTAGCTGGATTATATGAAGAAGAATATGGCATCAGGATCGGAGAAAGACTCATTAACCTGTGATATGCAGATGATACACCCTTGCTTTCTGAAAGTGAAGAGAACTTAAGTACTTATTAATGAAGATCAAATACCACAGCCTTCATAATGGATTGTACCACAATGTAACAAAAACAAAAGTCCTCACAACTGGACCAATGAATAACATCAAGATAAATGGAGGAAAGATTGAGGTCATCAAAGACTTCATTTTGCTTGGATCCACTATCAACACTCAAGGAAACAGCTGTCAAGAAATCAAAAAATGTATTACATTAGGCAGATCTTGATTAAATACTTGATTAAATTGTTCAAGAGAAAAGATATTAATCTGAGGACTAAGGTGCATCTGACTCAAACCATGGTGTTTCAGTTGCCTCATATGCATGTAAAGTCGGACAGTGAATAAAGAAAACTGGAGAAGAATTGATGCATTTGAATTATGGATGGTGTTGGAGAAGAATATTAAAAGTACCATGGACTCCCAGAAGAGCAAACAAATCTGTGTTGGAAGAAGCACAACTGAATGCGTCTTAGAAACCAGGTTAGGCACTCTCATGTTATCAGGAGGGACCAGTTCCTGGAGAAGGACATCATGCTTAGTAAAATGAAGGGTCAATGAAAAAGAGGAAGACCCCAATGAGATGGACTGTCACTGTGGCAGCAGCAGTGGTCTGAAGAGTCACAACAATTGTGAGGTTGGAGCAGAACTGGGCAGAGTTTCGTTCTGTTGTGCATCAGTTTGTTACAAGCCTGAACTGACTCAACAGTGCCTAACAACAACAGAATAATAAGCCAGATTCTATGCTAACTCTCCTCTGACTCAAAACAGAACAAAGATATTGTTAGTTTATTTCCCATGATGGGTAAGTTTTGATTTCACCCTGCATGTACCTTTGTTTGTAGAGCTCTTTTCCTGTTTTTCTCTTATCAAATTATTACAGCTTTGGCCTTGCAAATTGAATAGGTATCACAAGTTCTGCCCCAACCAAGGTATATGAGCATGCTTAATCACAGTTTTGAAATAGATTCACGATGTCATCACTTAGAGCAGTTAAAAATAAATAAAAGGGAAAGTGCATATCTCCTACTGGTATAACAAACAGAGATGGAAAAAATTCAAAGATGAAACAAAATAATTTACCCATATTGTTGGTGTGGAGTCCTGGTGTGGCACTGGACTTCTAACCCACCAGCCACTCCCTGCAAATCCTCTACAGGGTTGCTATGAGTCGGAACCAACTTGACAGCACTTAACAGTTAAGATGCAGTTACCACCTCCATGATGAGATCTAATACAATATAGTCAACCCCCTGATACGATTTAAAGAGCTCTGGTGGAGTGGTGGTTATGAATCGGGCTGCGAGCCGCAAGGTCAGCAGTTCAAAACTACCAGTTGTTCTGTGGGAGAAAGATGAGGCATTCTGCTCCTGTAAAGATTTACAGCCCCAGAAACTCTGTACAGGGTCACTATGAGTCAGAACCGACTCCAAGGCACACAGCCACCATGATATGATTTGATGTGATAAGGTCTGACCTGATATAATTATACTATGTTATAATCCTCACTTCCATGAGGTTAATGAGGTCAGATGCAATCTGCAAAATTAGGTTGTATCTTGAGTCAATTTCTTTTGAGATATAAAAAGAGAGACAAGTGAGTTGAGCACAAAGGGATTTATTACCACCAAGATAGAAGAGTCAGGAGTGAAGTGCTTCTTTAGACCTGGAGTCCCTGCATTGTGAAGCTCCTAAATCCCGGGAAGGATCAATGTCAAGAGATATGGAGATCTCCAAGAAACACTGAGCCTACAGATGCTGAAAGGAGACAAGGACCTTTCCCCAGAGCTGATACAGATAAAGCTTTCCCCTAGAGCTGGCACTCTGAATTTGGACTTTTAGTCTCCTAAACTGTGAGGGAATACATTTGTGGTTTTTAAAGCCATGAACTTGCAGTGTTTCTGTTATAGCAGCTTTAGATAACTAAGCAGTCTGTGTCCAACTTCAGATCAGTTTCTGCATCTACCTTATTACCCACCATGGCCCAGGAATTTATCATTAAAAAAAAAAAAAAAAAACCTTAAATAAATTTATCTTTTGAAAGACAGGTGCAACAGATTCTATATATATATATATATATATATATATAAAGGTTTTTATTGTGGACTGAGTGAAGGTTTACAGGGCATATCATCAGTTTTACATTCAACAAATCACATACCTTGTTTCATTACACTGATTATAATCCCCTCCATGTACCATCAGTTAACAGTATTTCTCTCGAGAATATATATTTTTAAACCACTTTCCAATAATTTGTTAACTCAAGTAGGTACCCTAACCCCTATTCTCTACATGGAAGTTTCCAAGAGAAGCATCTAAGAATGGCTCTTTCCTAAATTGAAACCTGCACTGGTAAGAAAAAGGCCAGGAAAGTTGGATCAAGAATTTTTGCCATCATGATTACGCACCTGCTCGTTCTTCATGGGTATCAAGGACTGTGCTATGAGAATTTCATTAGGAAGGCTTACCATATCCATCCCATAGTCCTTCTCTTGCCTTTTCAGACTTCTTTTTATTCTCAAAGAACATTTCAAAGGAACACAATGAGTCTTTCAAGGATACTGAAACTGCCACTTTGATGTAGTGTACATTAAAGAGTGCAAAATTCTTCAGGGACAGGCTATAGAGGTGGAAACACTACCTTCAGAAGTGTATAAACATAGATGAAGGATATGTTGAAAAACAACAGCTCCACATTTTGATGTTTTTGTTTAATAATGGTTTCTATGATTTTGTAACAACACTTTTTGACTTACCCTTGTATTCCTTGTAACATGTCTCATGGGATATTACTTAGTTGTTCTAATTAACTTGACAAAATAATTATTACATACAAAGAAGACAAATGACTAGTTAGTTTCTTTTTAAAAAAAAAAAATTCAGTATTGTAAATCAGTAGGAAAAAAGATAAACCCTGTAGGAAAATAGGCAAAGAATATAAACAGATGCTTCAGGAAAAGAAACTAAAAAACAGGAAATAGACATATAAAAATATACCCAACCTCACTGATAGTTGAACAATTCACATTTTAAATGATGCAGCAGCAATTTTTATGTATCAGATTGGGAAAAATTTAAGAGTGGCAATAACACAGTAAGATGTGAGGAAACCGTCATTCCCATACATTGTTGGTGGAGAGTTCATTGGTGTGATGTTTTATTTTGCAGTGTCTATTAAAATTAAAAAGGAGCTCTGGTAGCGTAGTGGTTATGAATCGGGCTGTGAAAGGTCAGCAGTTCGAAACTACCAGCTGTTCCGCAGGAGAAAGATGAGGCTTTCTGCTCCCGTAATGATTTACAGCCTCGGAAACCCTATACAGGGATGCTATGAGTTGGAACCAACTCCACAGCACATTACAACAACAACATTAAAATTAAACCAGAAAATGTTACTTCTAGAAATATAACCTATTGCTGTTGTTGTCAAGTGCTGTTGAGTTGATTCTGATCCATAGCAACCCTATATAGGGTTTCCAAGGCGCAGCTGATGAGTTTGAACCACTTACCTTGCAGTTCAAACGACTTTGCAGTCTGATGCATTAGCCCACAGTGCCATGCCAGTACTCCATATAACCTGTAGAAACACATAAATATGGAAAGACAAATTATAAGAATGATAGTTACAGTATAGTTTCTAATTGCAAAACTGGAAATAAAGCGCTAAAACTAATGAGGTAAGTCTACATGTACCCATACAAAAAGTGTTTCAAGATACTACAACAACAAAGAAGAAGAGTAAATTACAAAAAGAAAAATGGAATATCATGGATTAGGCAGATACGCTACTCAGACCATCTGCAACAAAGATAAGTGAAGTCAAACCAGGCACACACAGATGAGAATCCTGGACCCCTGAGCTTCAGAGGAAAGGTGGGAGAAGTGGTTTGAACATGTACTGGGAGGAAAGGCTGTGAAGGAGGGAAACAGACCTGGGAAGGGCGTGGTCATTTTGAACTTCTGCCTATAGCTTTGGAGACAGTGATGTCTGGCAGTGTACATTCACTATGGGGACTGGACCTATAGGAACTCCATTTAGGGCTAGGAATGCTGCCATCTCATCCCTCCCCCAAACATCTAGTTGTTGTTATTAAGTGCCCGTGAGTTGGTTCTGACCCATAGTGACCCTGTATAGGGTTTCCGAGGAATGACTGGTGAACTTGAACCACTGACCTTGCAGTTCAAACCACCTTTGCAGTCCAGCGCATTAACCTGCAGCGCCATACCAGGAGTCTCCAAACACCTTATGAGCTCATTGATCGACAGGCATTTCTGGAGTTTTCTTCTCTCTGGGTCCAGCACCTACAAACTGTTTGGGAGGGGTTTTCTCTCCTGTCCTTGTTTTTCTTTGATTATTCTTCTCCCTCTTCCTTTCTCTCCCTTCCCTTCCTTTTTTATTTTCTGCCACTGCTTTCAATCATCTTTTCTTCTGTTTCTCTTTTCCCACCTCTTCCTCTTCTTTCTCTTTGTCTTTTTTACTGCTCTCTACCCTTTTTTTCTTTTCACCTTCCCTCTCTCTGGTTTTCTCTATTGTTTTTTTGTTTTGTTTTTAAATTTTTCTCTCTCATATTTTTCTCCTCTATATTACTGTTACTCTTTTCATAGGTATTATATTCTTTTTTTCATGTTACTGCCTGTATTTTTTCCCATTGTTACTTTTTAAAATTACTGTTTGCTTGTTTGTTTTATTTTCTTGTGTGTGTATGTTTTCTATTCTTGCCACACCCAAAAAGAGACAGACTCCATGCCCACACAATGCAGTCACAACCACCACTGGGCAACTGCCAATACCAGCTCCCATATCAATGAGTAGCCAACACCAGACAAACCCACCCTAGACTGAGCTACACAAATGGCAAATGGAGACCTGGGCACATGCTTCCAGTCTCTTATTACACCCACCAGGAAGCAGTTGATGAGAACCTAAGTAAGCACCAACGTAAATCATCAATTAAGTACAGACACAACACTATCACAGTGTCTCAGAGAGAACAGACATTTGCAGTTCACATGAAGAAACAAGAGACAGTGGCTCAAAAAATGTTTCTGAGGAAGAAAAGGTAATAGGACTATCTGAGAAAGAATTCAGAAAAGTAATATTTAGGTACTTTCCCTGGGTTGAAAGAAAGGTAGAAGAAATCAAGGAGAACACAAAAAACCTTTAGAAGAAGTAGGAAACCCTATAGGAACAGACAGACAAACTCAATGAAAAATTCAAAACAATACAAAACCTGCAAAAATGAATTCAGAAGATTAGTACTAGGATTTCAGAAATTAATATACATTGAAAGGGCAAAGGAGCATATTTGAGTCCATGGAAGTCCAAAATAGTGAGCTCAAAGATAAATCTTTCAATATTAGCAAACTAGAGAAAAGACAGAAAAAAAATTGAAGAAAGCGTAAGATTTATGTCAGATACCATGAAGAGGTACCATTTATGTTAGTTACCATGAAGAGATACCAGGTGACTGGAATTCCAGAACAAGAAGAGACAATCAAATCCACAGAGAAAATTGTTGAAGAGCTACTAGAAAAAAATCTTCTCTAACGACGCTGAAAGATGAAAAAATACATGTTCAAGAAGTCAAAAGAGCACCAAACAGGATCGACCCCAAAAGAAAATCACCAAGACATATGGTAACCAAACTTAACAAAATCAGAGACAGGGAAAGAATTCTGAGAGCAGCTTTTTGTTGTTGTTGTTAAGCGCCATTGAGTTGGTTTTGACTCATACCAAACCTGCATAGGGTTTCCAGAGAGTGCTGGTGAGTTTGAACTACCAACCTGTGGCTCAAACCAAACTTGCAGTCCAGTGCTTTATCCCATTGTACCAGAAAAAATGAAAAGTTACCTGTAAAGGAGAACCAATAAGACTAAGCTCTGATATCTCAGCAGAAACCATGCAGGCAAGAAGACAATGGAACGACAAAACTCTGAAAGAAAAAAAAATGCCAACTAGAATCATATACCCAGTAAAGTTGTCCCTCAACTACAATGGCAAATAAGGACATTTTCAGATAAACCAAAATTAAAGGACTCTGGAATAACAAGATAACTTTATAAAAATACTTACGGGTGTTCTTTGGACTAAGAACCAACAACAGTAAACAACAACTTGAGATTAACAAACATGGCATCACCACCCAAAATTTAATTCAGATGTGGTGGTAGTTGTGTGCTGTGGAATCAGTTCTGACTCATAGCCACTATACGTACGGTTTCTGAGGCTGTAGATCTTTATGGAATCAGAAAGCCTCATTTTTCTCCCATGGAGTGGCTAGTAGATTCAAACTGCTGACCTTGAGGCTAGCAGGCCAACTCATAACCCACTACACTATGAGGGATCCTTTAATTCAGATACAAAAGTACTTAAAGTGAAACAAACTTACAACACTAAAAATAGGGAACTAGAAATACCAATTTATAATGAAGACAACTACAAAGCAAACAGGACTTACAAAAAATGAGTAAATAAAGTAAATTTCAAGGTAAAACAGACTGTTGTAAACTTGGAAATTAATTAATTAATTAATTATAGGGTAATCTCAAAGAAAATTAAAACATCTTCACATAAAAATAAAGAGGAAAATCAGAGAGATTTAGTGAGCATTAAAACAACACAAACAACATTAACTCAGTGGAGAAAATTATGTGAAACAAAGAAACCAGCAGCATCCCCTATTGTCCCCCCCCCCACACACACACAAATGCACAGAAAAATGGCAGCAATTAATTCTTACCTATCCATAATTACACTGAACATAAATGGTTTAAATGCACCAGTCAAGAGACAGAGAATAGCAGAGTGGATAAGAAAACAGGATCCTTCAATATGCTATCTACAAGAGACACTCTTACAAAAAAAGACAAAAGTAGACCAAAAGTCAAAGGATGGAAAAAAATGTATCACGCAAACAGCAATCAAAAAAGAGCAGGAGCGGCACTATTAATTTCTGATAAAATAGACTTTAAGGTAAAAACCAGAATAAGAGACAAAAAAGGGCCCAATATGATAATTAAAGGCTCAATTTAACAAGAGGATATAACCATGATAAATACCTATGTTTCCAATAAAAAAGTTTCAAAATGTATACACCAAACTAATAGAACTGAAGAAAGAAATAGATAACTCCACAATAATAGTAGGAGATTTTAACATACCACTTTTTATAAAGGACAAAACAAAGACACAGAAGAACTAGTAACATAACTAATAAAAAACAACATAACCAATCTGACCTCATAGAGCACTTGACACCAAAGTAGTGCTCAAAGAGCAATTTATAGCAATAAACCTACACATCCCCAAAGAAGAAAGAACCAAAATCAATACCTTAACCCAATATCTCCAACAATTAGAACCAAAGCAGCAAAATAAACCTATAGTCATAAGATGAGAAATAATAAAGGTTAGAGTAGAAATAAATGAAATATGAAACAGAAAAACAGTAGAAAGAATCCACAAGACAAGAAGTGGTTCTTTTAAAGGATTAATAAAATTGACAAAACATTGATAAATCTAACAAAAGAAAGAAGATGCAAATAACACAAATAAGAAATAATATGGGTGACATCACAACAGAACCAACAGAAATAAAAACAATAATAACAGAATGCTACAAAGACTTGTACTCCAACAAATTTGAAAATCCAGAAGAAATGGACAAATTTCTTAGAAACACATGATCTACCTAAACTAACAGAAGCTGAATTAGAAAAGTTGAACAGACATATAACAAAAGAAGAAATTGATCAAATCATAAAAAACTCACAACAAAAGAGAGTCCAGGCCCAGATGGCTTTACTGGCAAATTCTGCCAAATATTCAGAGAAGAGTAGACACTAATTTTACTCAAATTTTAAAAGAATATAGAAAAGAATGGACAGCTCCTAAACTCTTTTTATGAAGCAAGCATAATGTAAAACAAGGCAAAGATATCACTAAAAAAAAAAATTATAAACCAAAATCCCTCATAAATACAGATGCAAAAATTCTCAACAAAATCCTAGCCAATGGAATCAAACAACATACCAAAAACATAATACATCATGATCAGTGAGATTCATACCAGTTTTGCAGGGATGGTTCAATATTAGAAAGACAATCAACGTAATCCAACACATCAATTTTACAAAGGAAAAAAACTCCAAGATTATATCAATTGATGCAGAAAAAGCACCTGGTTTTCAAGACTAATCTTCACAAGAACAGACTACCATATCTTTCTTTTGTGATCTAGCTGGTAAGTTTGAATCAAAGATCTTTCAGTTTGCAGTCAAGCATTTAACCACTGTGCCACCGGGGTTCCTTAATAGCATGTACATTGTTGTTACATGCCGTCGAGTTGGTTCTGACTCATATGACCCTATGCGTGCGCAACAGAACAAAACACTGCCTGGTCCCACTCCATCCTCATAATTTTTGTTATGTTTCAGCTAATTGTTGCTGCCATTATGTTGACTATCTCTTTAAGGGTCTTCCTTTTTTTTTCCTCTACCAAACATGATGTCCTTCTCCAGGGACTTGTCCTTCATGACAACATGTCCCAAGTATGAAATAAACTGAAATATAAAGGCTGTTTATTTCTGGAGGTTGGCATTTTGGAGCACCTTCTATTTCTGCTTTATGTATCTCTATAGTAAAGGCTTTTGATTATGTGGATCATAACAAGCTATGGACAGCATTGTGAACTATGAGTATTCCTGACCACTTAATTGTGCTCATGAGGAATCTGTACCTGGACCAAGAGGCAGTTATTCGAACAGAACATGGGAACAATGAATGGTTAAAATTAAGAAAGGTGTGCAACAAGGTTGTATTCTTTCACCAT
>NW_006408763.1:3183924-3185110 GCF_000296735.1 Chrysochloris asiatica | reverse complement strand
CATGGGCTGCCAAAAGAACCAATAGATCCGTTTTGGAAGAAGTGCAGCCAGAGTGCTCCTTAGAGGCCAAGATGGCCAAACTTCGTTTCTCATACTTCGGATATATTTTCAGGAGGGACCAGTCACTGGAGAAGGATATCAGGTTTGGTAAGGTGGAGGGTCAGAGAAAAAGAGGAAGACCCCCAAACAAGATGGATTGGCTAAGTGGCAGCATTGATGGACTCAAGTGTGGCAACAATAGTGAGGTTGGCCCAGGATCGGACAGTGTTTTTTTCTGCTGTACATAAGGTCACTATGAGTTGGTACCGACTCGATGGCACCTAACAACAACAACATAGTATTTGATCACATATTATAGGTAGAATAAAAATTTTTAAAATAACGGTACAAATATCACTTATGAAGTTTTCTTGACAAACATGTAAAATCTGAAACTAATCATGAGGAAACAATTAGATAAATCTAGATTGTATGATATTCTACAAAATAATCAGGCAGGAGTCTTCAGATATATCAATGTTATGAAAAGAAAAAGGAGGGAAACTGTTATGAATGTAAAATGACTTAAAGAGACTTAAAAATTAAATGTAGTCTGTCATCCTTGATTGAATCCTGAATTCACAAAAATAAGTGCAAAAGTTCTTATTAAGACACTATTGCATTCTGGTTAGACAGAAACTGTTGGAACCCCCAGACCAATGGCCCTTAATGACCCTTCAGGTCAGGAAAGGAACTCACACCATACCTCAATTTTCAGCCAAGTCAGTAGGCAAATCTATCTATAAGAGAAATAGTAACACTAGGAAGGTACATTTACCTTAAAATAATCAACTATTTGAGAACAAAAGACCAGAATTTGCCCAAGGTCAAAGTTCAGAAGCATAAGGAAAGAAGGAGAAATGGAAAGAGGAAACATAGGGAGGAAGTAGGATAAGTGATGTGAATCACAATCAGTGAGATAAAGCAAAATGTGTAAGGATTGTTGAATGGAAACTGAACTGCTCTGTAAAGTCACCCATTTCACAATAAAAAGGTTTTTTTGTTTTTTTTTTAAATTCCATTTGTGAATGTACGTGAAAAAATGTTGTTGTTGTTGTTAAGTGCCTTCGAGTCGGAGCCGACCCATAGCGACCCTGTACAGGGTTTCCGAGGGTGTAAATCCTTACGGGAGCAGAAAGCCTCATCT
>NW_006408763.1:3171488-3183690 GCF_000296735.1 Chrysochloris asiatica | reverse complement strand
CCTGTATAGGATTTCCGAGGAGCAGCTGGTGAGCTTGAACTGCCGACCTTGCAGTTCAAACGGCTTTGCAGTCTGGCGCATTAACCCACAGTGCCACACCAGGACTCAAGAGGAAGACGGTTTCCTGTATAAACTAAAACTCTGATTGCAACTATGGTTGCTGAGGAGTATCGATATGTGCATTCATTTTTAGAATATCTGCTTGGTTTATAGATTTCCCCTTCACTTGTGCCTAGATACCAACTAGGACTTGGCTGAAAGTTGGGGAATTTCAGCGCTATGGATCTTGTAGATGAGTAAAGAGACCGCCGTTAGATGACGCCGCCACATGGCGATAACGAATCACGGTGACCCCATGTGTATCAGCACAGAATTGTGCCTATTGGATTTTCATTGCTTGATTTTTCAGAAATAGAACTCAGGCCTTTCTCTTGCAGAGCCTCTGGTTAGACTCAGACCTTCAAACTTTGGTTAGCAGCAAAATTTGTTAACTACTTTGACCACCCAACAGACTTACAGTCAGAAGGAGAAACTGGAAAGTTTTACCTGCAAATTTAGTTGTTGTTGTTGTTGTTAAGTGCCGTAGAGTCGATTCCAACCCATAGAGACCCTGTACAGGGTTTCCGAGGCTGTAAATCTTTACAGGAGCAGAAAGCCTCATCTCTCTCCCGCGGAACAGCTAGTAGTTTCGAACTGCTGACCTTGCGGTTCGCAGCCCCATTCGTAACCACGACGCTACCAGAGCTCCAAATTTAGTAGTCTTACCATAAAAGCACTAAAGGAGCTCTGGTAGCGTCGTGGTTACAAATCGGGCTGCGAACCTCAAGGTCAGCAGTTCTAAACTACCAGCTGTTCTGCGGGAGAGAGCTGAGGCTTTCTGCTCCTGTAAAGATTTATAGCCTCGGAAACCCTGTACAGGGTCGCTATGGGTTGGAACCGACTCTACGGCACTTAACAACAACAACTATAAAAGCACTAGGGTTTAACATTTGTTGAAGGTCAACAATGAACTAGAAATCATAATGGCCTCTTACCTCAAGACGGACCCCTTCTGCATGAAAAGAGGTTTAGCGCTTGAAGAGGAAGTACACAACAATCCTCAAGGAGCAAAGATCTTGTAGCTCCCAACACTTGTAAAAATGCAGGCAGTCGGCTGAGTCCAAGGAGAACCAAGACATGCCCTTTGCTTGACTTTTTTATTACATAAGAAAGAACTAAGAGTGCAAGCCAAAACTTTTTCGCCTCAAAAAGTGCAAAGGAGAAAGCAAACTGGTTGCTGTTTGTGGAAAACAGAAACAAAAGAGACTGAAGTCCTTTACTCATCCCTTGATAAACATTCCCCTAATGGCACACTCTGGTAGTGTAGTGGTTATGAATTGGGCTGCGAACTTTAAGGTCAGCAGTTGAAAACTACCAGCTGTTCCACAGGAGAAAGGTGAGGCTTTATGCTCCCGTAAAGATTTACAGCCTGGGAAACCTTGTATAGGGTCGCTATGGATTAGAACCGACTCCACGGCACACAGCCACAACAACAATGGTGCATGCTCAGCAGACCTCCACCCATCTGGTAGAATGATGGGGAATCGATGAAATCATTTGTCCTTTTATGTGTACCCTTTCCTCAACTAGATTCATGCTCCAAATACACATCACCCTTTTATGTTTCCTTCTGAAAATAATCTGGCCTACATAGAAGATTCAAGGAAATCAAAAAGTCCTTCTCCCAATATAATTTCCCTGACAATATACCTATTCCTTAGGGCCCCATAGAGTGCCCCCACCCCTACCCCAATGTTAATGGTGAGTGTGTGGCTCCTCCTTATGGTGGGGCAAGTACAAGGGTAGGGGAAAGGACAGGCAAAGATTCTAGAGAACATGGGGAGTCGCTGAGGGGAGGGAGGCCAAGATTTGTAGAGGCAGGTCCAAGTCTAAATAGTCAGAAGAACACATACAACCTCAAAAGGCTACCAGATTGGGTTTGCTAAACCAAGGGTTTGGAAATGAATAGAAATGGGCTGGCAATACAGACCAGTTAGGATCAAGCAAGAGTGTCTCTTGGAAAGCAGCACAGTATTCTAGCTGGCATGTGTGACTTGCCATTTATGACTGGCAAGGCATGGTATCCTGAACTGGTTTAAGTAGCCAAGATCAGGTTGACCAGAAAAAGCCACTGGTCGATGAGCTGAATCTGGGAGGACCAGGACCCAATTTACAGACTAGAGTAAAAAGTGGATTCCCCCAGCAATGTGTGAAGTCAAGGATAAACCCATGTTGGTGTAATATCCAGTTGTCAAATCAAGGGAGCTAGACAAGAGGAACAATAAACCACACAGGAAACCACGAAGAGCCACCGGCCTAGATGATCAATGCCAGAGGAGTACACTGCAATGCAGGGCTGGAATGGGGTGGGTACAAGTGACGCCAAGGAGCTCTGGTAGCGTAGTGGTTGCAAATCGGGCTGTGAACCGCAAGGTCAGCAGTTCGAAACTACCAGTTGTTCCGCGAGGGAAAGATGAGGCTTTCTGCTCCCGTAAAGATTTACAGCCTCGGAAACCCTATACAGGGTCGCTATGAGTCGGAACCGACTCCACGGCACATAACAATAACAACAAGTGCGCCAGGGCCACCAAGTCAGTGGTGTGGCCATTCTTCAGTTCATTCTGTTCCTGCAGCTTAGAAGGAGGATGTATCTTGCACTATTAAAAGTATCACCAGAATTTGTTTACTCTGCTTCCTTGCAGTTAACTGAGAGCATGAAGAGAGCTTGAAATACTTACTGATGAAGATCAAAGATCTCAATTTAAAGAAAATGAAAATCTTCACAACCGGACCAATAAATAACATCATGATAAACAGAAAAGGTTGAAGTTGTCAAAAACGTCCTGCTCGGATCCACGATCAACACTCATGGAAACAATAGTCAAGAAATCAAACAATGTATTTGTGGTGCCTTGAATTTACTTGATATGGCTTTTCTATTTAAAGTCTTCTTTATTCCCACCAAGTAATTGTTGTTATTGTTATGTGCCTTGGAGTCGGTTCATTGTTGTTAAGTACCGTCAAATCGGTTCTGACCCATAGCAACCCTGTATAAGGATTTCCGAGGAGCGACTGGTGAGCTTGAACTGCCAACCTTGCAGTTCAAACGGCTTTTCAGTCTGGCGCATTAACCCAGAGCACCACACCAGGACTAAAGTATGCAGAACTCTAAGGCTGGGATTGGTTCATTTTGCCCTCCAGATAGGCTCAAAAGTAGCCATCTTAGAATCAGAGCTGGAAGATCCCAGGACCATCAAGTAGAAAAAGCATAAGTGACAGGTGGGACCCCCCTACTCAAGAAAAGGGGACTGCAGAGGCGACAGCAGAGTCAGTGGCATGGAGAGACAGAGCAGCTTTGGGCTAATCACATAAACAAGTAAAGCTACAGACTGAGTAAAGCTGAACGCCTACAGGCAGGAGACTGGCTTAATGAATGTGCCCTTTGGGCATTCACAGACTGGCTGAAAGAACTTTGTAACACATATTCATGCAGGGCAGAGGCCAAGAGACCACATGAAATCAAGAGTTGGAAGTATGGTAGACAAGAGGCATTCTTAACAGGGGAACTGCTTCGTCCTGAATTGGTTTCGATCCTGAATTGTACCCTACCAAATACACCCCATAATCATGTGTATTGTTATGACTTCTCTGTGGCCATTGCAATGGATTATCGAACCCAGACATGTAGCAGAGAGTGCTGTGGGAGGAATGATTAGTATCAGAATAGGGTAAAGAAGGTTGTAGGGTGGAAGCATGTCTGACCTTCACTTCATAGGAATTGGCCTTTGGCTGACTTTGAGTTTGATTTTCTTTCTCCTCTTGTAAAGCCAGGGGATGTCAGACATGGTCACAACATGGTTTAAGCAGTATTGCACTGGGCAAATCTGCTGCAAAAGAAAGATTTTGTTAAAGTGGTAAAGAGCAAAGATGCCCGTTTGAGGACTAAGGTGCTATTGACCCAAGGTATTGTCAGGTACCTCATATGCATGTGAAAGTTGGACAATGAATAAAGAAGACCATAGAAGAGTCAATGCATTTGAATTATGATGTTGGAGAATATTGGAAGTACTATAGAGTTCTAGAACAAACAAATCTGTTTGGGAAGAAGTAGACGAAGTACAGCCAGAATGTTCCTGAGAAGTGAGGATGTTGAAACTTTGTCTCTTATACTTTGGACATGTCAGGAGAGACCATTCCCTAGAGAAGGACATCATATTTGGTAAAGTTAAGGGTGAGCAAAAAAGAGAAAGAACCCCCCGCCCCAACGAGAGAGACTGACCCAATGTGGCAGCCACAATGGGCTCAAATATAACAACCGTGAGAAGGGTGCAGGACCAGGCAGTGAAAGTTTTGTTCTGCTGGTAGGGTCAGAACAGGCTCACAGCACCTAACAACCGACAACACGAAGGAAAAAGGAGAAGTTTGCTTATGGGGAAGAATATGTTCATGTTGATGATAAAAAATAAAATACAGGTGGAAACTTCTAGGCCCCCCAGAATTTCAAACATGCAGGCATTCCTACCAGAAACGGGGCAGTGGGGGGGGGGGGGGTAGGGGAGGGAGAACGGGGCAGTGCAGTGGTCAGAGGGTTGCTGCATGTTCACCATATTGAGTTCTCCTACTGACTGGCTAAGGAGCTCTGGTAGCGTAGTGGTTACAAATCAGGCTGCGAACCTTAAGGTCAGCGGTTCGAAACTACCAGCCGCTCCTCAGGAGAAAGATGAGGCTTTCTACTCCCGTAAAGATTTACACCCTCGGAAACCCTGTACAGGGTCGCTATGGGTCGGAACCGACTCGACAGCACTTAACAACAACAACAACTGACTGGCTGGGGAATCCATGGGTGAGATCAAGGACTCGCTTTAGAATAATTCTGTCAGCATGCGCAAGTTATTAGAAGGGTAAGTATGTTAACATACTGCAAAGTTCTAAAAACCAAGCTCAGATACATGGATGGTTAAGTCCAGAGGGGAAAGAAAGAGGAAGCTTGGGGAAACAAAGGCTGGTTGGGTACCAGCAGGGTAAGGAAGAAAGAGAGGGTGAATGCTAGGAACAGCTCCCGCTTATAAAATGCCTGCATGTTTAACTTTACCCCAGCTAAACTAGAGTAGCTCACCTTCTGTTTGTTTTGAATACTGGGTTTCTGTGATTTTCTTTTACCTGACTTTATATCGTTGGAAAACCACTACCCTATACCAGCAGTGCTAAGTGCTGTCCATGTGCTTAACTCTATGTTGAATTCTACCTTGGTTATTTATGTAGGACTCTCTCCTGAAGGAGTTTACAGTCTCTCTGGAACGCTCAGTTTTATGCAATGGCGAAAAGGAGAGGACAATACATAGCAGGATTGAACTAAGTACTAAGCGATCGATGTGTTACAGGCTGTACGTGACTCACACAAAAAAAGAGATCCTTGGGTTTGGGTGTAGGGAAGCATGTCAAAAAGTATAGACATTTCTAAGAAAAAATGTGGACCTTGAGCTGAACCTTAAAGGAAGAATAGTTTAATAGGCTGGGAAAGTGGAGAGGACATTTCCAAACTGAGTACAGCCTGAGCAAAAGTATGGAGATAAGAACACTCCATTTGGAACAGCTGGGGACTTTAGAACTAGAGAGGGAGAGGGGTTGTTAGTGTATACCCTTTGGTTGGTTGGTGATGCGTGGAGGGGATTGTAAGCATGGCAATGAAATGATATCCGATAGGATTAATGTAAAACTAATGTTCTCCCATGTAAACTATCACATAATTCACAATAAAACATTAAAAAAAAAAGAATACTCCATTTGGAAAAACCCAAGTTTGGGAAATAGTAAATAAAGAAAACATATGAATGATTGACAGCATTTTCCATTTTTAAAATTACTTATTCAGACTATATCCTGAGCAAGAACAATTTCCTGTGATTTATAAATAGGCCTGGGTTATTTTAGTAGAATTGTAACACTGATGATTATTCGTGGAACATTCCACTGAGCCTTCAGGTTTCCAAAGGTTAGGAGAAACTGGATGGAGGTGTAAGAAGTGTTGAAACATACATCATTAATAAAACTGCATGCAAAGTTTAGTGTTTGCAAACTTAGTGTTTCTAGTCTGATACTTATCTCACTTTCCCCTTCTTTCTCCTAGATTTGTTATTGATTTACTATGCAAAATGTCTAAGGCTTAAGATGGCATATGCCTCAAGACAAAACTAGAATAAAAGTTGGGAAAATAAATAGTCCCAACCAATAAAGTCATTGGTCTGAGGTCACGGAGAGGGTAGTGCTGGCTTTACAATTCAGAATGCGCAGCTCATCAAGCTTCCTGTAACTCAAGATCTTGAATACGGAATTCCTCCTCACTGCCATAAGCCAAGAAGCCATCAGAAGTGTGCAGAATTCAAATTCCCTTGATTCTTAGTATTAGAACATTGGCACTAGGCTGATCTGTTTGATAGCTTGGGGATCTGAATTGTCTATACTTGAGCAGCACTTTAGCATACATATACATGGTATATGTTATCCAAAAGACAAGGAGTATTTATATTGAGGGTTCATTAAGTTAGGGAAGGATCTGTGTTTGTGGCACTTAGCATCATCCTTGTAGTGGGTTACGCTTTGTTCTGCTAACTAAAAGCTTAACAGATCAATCCACCAGCTGCTCTGGTGGAGAAAGATGAGGCTTTCTGCTCCCTCCCGTAAAGAGTTACCACCTCAGAAGCCCTGTGCAGGGTAGCTATGAGTTGGAATCAACTTGAATGCATGCAGCAGTAGCAAGTCGTATCATTTTTAATTTTCTTGTACTGTTCCATTTTTCAGTCTGTTTCAGAAAGTAACATTTGCATCACTATATATTGTTCACTTTGGCCTAAGAAAGAATCTGAATGAACATAATCAAACAAAAAACTCAAAGAATGAATCTCTTTTATGTTTCCATTGGGTGCTTTAAGCATAGACTTAGACAAAAATGAGCTGATTGCCTACAGCCTCCCTCCCAGTCACAATGCAGCAGAGAGCCTAGGCTTCACTTACAGTTTTGACTTATGAAAATGAATTTTTAGTGGCAATAGCAGCATCAGCAGCATCAGAAAACTATTATAAAAGTTCTTAATAAAAAATTTAAAAACAAGTCAACAACCCGTTTGTCAGTCTTGCATCTAAAGAGATCATTATCACACATCTCTGAAACTATGAAATAACTATAAAATGCTGCTATTACTAATGTGTCTTCCTACACATTTTGCAAGAATTTAAACTGCGTTTAAACCCTCTGCCCAATACCAGCTCTGTAAATAAGGAGTGCTATTAAGTATCTGTCTTCTTCTTATGGAATCCTGGTGTCGTGCTACCAGATTCATGTGCTGGACCATGAGGTCGGTTTGAACCACAAGGTGGGCAGTTCAAACCCACCAGCCACTCCTCAGAAATTCTATACAGGGTCACTATGAGTTGGAATTGACTGGATGGCACTTAACAACAACCTTAAGGCCAGAGGTGTGGTGCTGAAGGATCAGCACTGGACTGCTAACCACAAGGTTGGCAGTTCAAACCCACCAGTGGCTCCTTGGCACTTAACAACAACTTAACAAACCCTATGACTCCATGGCACTTAACAACAACTCCTTCTTGTAATAAGGTTATTTTATAGTATAATAAAATCATAGCCATTAGTATTTTTGGTCTATCTAATAATCCCCTCAAATATCTAAAAATTCTTAAAATACTCCTGGAATTGAAAAGAAACTCTACCCAATTTATCTAATATAACAGCAGTCTGTCTCCAAAAATGCCCTTTAGCAGGCAGAATATGTAGCCAATCAGAGAGTATTATTTTCACACAGTGTTAAAGATATACAGGATCCTTTCCTATTCAAGGGCTTGACTTGGTTCAACCATGCCACATGCATAAGTTTATACACTGTAAGGCTTGGGAGGGAGGGGTAAAGAGTTCTTATTTGTTTTGTTTTTTACTCTTTTTTATAGTAATATGAAACAGCATTACACTTCACACATTACACTTTCTACTTTAGAAACCTCCTAAAGGTTTTGTTGTTGTTGCTGTTTTGGTCTGTTTTATTATTTTGATACTGAAAAACAAAACAAAAACTGTTCTCTAAGATGTAGAAGTTTAGGTAACTTATTTTCTGTGCAGTCCTCAGAAGTAAAATTGAAATGCTTTTCTGCATTTCATCATTAACCAAATCCACTGCCATTGAATCAATTCCAACTCATGGATTTACAGTTTCGGAAACTCATAGGGTTTCCGAGACTGTAAATCTTTTGGAAACAGACAGCCAAATCTTTCTCCCTCAGAGTGGCTGGTGGGTTTACATTGCCAACCTTTCTCTAACCGTCCAACGCTTGGCACATGCACCACAAGGGCAAGATTACGTATGGTAAAAAGTGACTTCATGTCCCAAGTGATAAGGAAAAATGCCTTTCCTTCCTTCCCCCTGTATGGTCTAGCTGTTGTTGCTGTGTGCGGTCCAGTGGATTCCGACTCACATAGATCCAGTAGGACAGAGTAGAAATACCCCATGTTCTAGGCTGTAATTTTTATTGGAAGGATCCCTGGCAACATAATCCCAGTAGCCAAACAAAAGGACAGAGTTTAAAACCCACCAATCTTTCTTTAGGAGAA
The DNA here is from genome assembly GCF_000296735.1 of Chrysochloris asiatica. Taxonomy (NCBI): domain Eukaryota; kingdom Metazoa; phylum Chordata; class Mammalia; order Afrosoricida; family Chrysochloridae; genus Chrysochloris; species Chrysochloris asiatica. The sequence goes on along the minus strand of NW_006408763.1, from coordinate 3,175,031 downwards.
AGATGTAGAGATCTGCTCCCGTAAAGATTATAGTCTTGGAAGCCCCATGAGTTAGTTTTATTGTGTTCTCTAGGATTGCTATAAATCAAAATTCACTTGACAGCAACGGATTTGGTGTTTGGGTTTAATATTTACAGGAGCAGATTGCTGGTGGGTTCAAACTGCAGCTTTGGTAGAGCAGCCTTGTGCTTAACCCTTGCTCCATGAGGGCTCATTAAGGTCTAATTGTTGTTGTTGTTAAGTGTTGCCGAGTCAATTCCAACCCATAGCGACCCTGTGTAGGGTTTCCAAGGAGCAGCTGGTGAGCTTGAAGTACCGACCTTGCAGTTCAAACGACTTTGCTGTCTGATGCATTAGCCCACACTGCCACATGTCCCAAATGTATATCCTTCCCAACACTATTTCCATTAAATACAAATTTTAACAAAAGGTTTAGGAGAGGTAGGGAAGGCGATGGTGGTGTACCATGGAGTCAGTTCTGACTCATAGTGACCCTGTACAGGGTTTCCAAGGCTGTATATCTTTATGGGAGCAGAAAGCTTCATCCTTCTTCCACAGAACAGCCGGATTTGTAATACATTAGGAAAGCTCCTTAGTGGGAGGAAGGCATTGCAATAAAATGTAACATCTCTCTCTTGGTGGTTTATGAAGCCTTGTAGTACATGAAAGGCTCTGAGAAAATCTGAAGTTAAAGTAAGGTCTAATTGCTTACCTTAGCATTCTCAAGTGAGGGTGATCACAGAACCCCCTTTAGATAAGCATTGGCTTGTGAAACAGCTCTGGCTTTCAACCAGACCCAGAGAGCTCAAAGACTGTCTTTGCCACTGGTTAGCTTTGAGACTTTGGACAGGTATTTACCCTCCTCTTGTTGTTGTTATGTGCTGTCAAGTTGGTTCTGACCCATAGCGACCCTGCATAGGGTTTCCGAGGCTGTAAATCTTTACGGGAGCAGAAAGCCTCTTCTTTCTCCCTCAGAATGGCTGGTAGTTTCGAACTACTGACCTTGAGATGAGCAGCACCATTCATAACCATTACGCTACCCTCCTGGAACCCTGTTTTTTTCTCATCGGAGTTATGTGGAAGATAATATCTCTCTTACATGATCTTTTGATTAGGTAAGGTGACAGAGTAACTGCTTAGTAAAAGTTTCTTTCTTTGTCCCCTTAACACCCCCTAAATACCTACTTCCTTTAATTGATTCTGACTCATAGAAATCCCTTTGGACAGAGTAGAGCCGCCCCACAGGGTTTCTGAGATCTTTACGGAAATAGACTGCCTCATCATTCTTCTGCTGAGCAGCTAGTGGGTTTCCAACTGCTGACCTTTGAGTTAGCAGCCCAATGTTTAACCCACTGCACCACCAGGGATCCTTTTACATTTAGTATAAAAATGCTTGTGTCTCAATACACATTTCAAGATGCTCATGAATCTGACCATTTTGTCTCATCTCCCAGTAATGTGCACAAGTGTTAACCATTGTTCTGAGAGTCAGTCTTCCTGTGACCTTACTAGATAGATGTGCGAGTTAGGGCCTGTGGCAAATGAACTAACCTCTCAGTAATGCGGTGTATAAAACAGAGATAATAATGGAACCTGCTCATAGGGTTTTAGAATAAATAAATAACTGTTTGTTTATTTATTTTGGCGGGGATGGTAGGAGTAAGGAGTGAGGGTTAGGGTTGGGACTATGACTAGATCTATGGTAGGCCTCGCACTTGTTTATTGTGAGGGTTATGGTGAACACTAGGGTTAGTGATAAGGGTAAGGAATGGGCTAAGGCTAGGATTAAGGCTTGGTCTAGTTTTTAGGTTTATGTTTTCTTGAAACATATTTAATTTCCTCTTTACTTGGGAGTTCTGTAACTACATTCTTCCCTCTTTTTACTTTATAGGTTTTTTTGTTATTACTGCTGTTGTTGCAACTGTATCTCTGATTCTGTCTTCAGTCTTACAAGTCTGTTTTACTGTGCATACTTGTATTTCTGAGTTGAGTCTAGGTGATATTGCCATGTATTCAAGTCTCAGGTTGTTGTCTACTGTTGTTGGTTCTTTGTTCAAGAACTTTTTTGTAAGGTTGATCTGGGTTTTACAAATCTTCTAATTTCGTTTTTTTTCTGAAAATGATTTAATTTCACCATTATATTTGATGGACAGTTTTGCTGGATATATGATTTTTTTTTAAGTTTTTATTGTGTTTCCAAAGAGTAACTGTTGGGTTTGAATCACTGACTTTGTGTTTAGTAGTCCAGTGCTTACCTTACAGAGCCACACCAGGAGTCTTATATCAAAAGTCATACACAAAAGCTCAAGATGGCTGCACCACTCCTTGCCAGCCCACCATTTGCCCAGTTTACTTCTCTCTCACTGCTCTTGTTCACCTTCCTCTTTTAGTCAGCACTCAATCCACCTCTCTGATGTTTAGGGTTCCAGGATCACCACCTGTATCTGTTTCACTTGGTCTCTCATGTCTTTGTTGTAGAGGGTCGGCTCAGTGCATCTTCTTACTCTGTCATCTTGCTTTAGACTCTCATAGGGTTTTTGATCATGTGAAAAAAGCTAAAATGAAAAAAAAAAAGAAATCTTTTATAGACACTATGAGTATTTTTTTAAAGTTTTTATTGTGAATTATGTGGGTTTACATAGGAGAACCGCATGCAAAAGCTGGACAGTGAAAGGAAGACGGTAGAAGAATTGATGCATTTGAGTTATGGTGTTGGAGGAGAATATTGAAGGTGCCATGGGCTGCCAAAAGAACCAATAGATCTGTTTTGGAAGCAGCCAGAGTGTTCCTTGTAGTCCAAGATGACCAAACTTTGTCTCTCATACTTTGGACATATTGTCAGGAGGGACCAGTCACTGGAGAAGGGGATCATGTTTGTTAAGGTGGAGGGTCAGAGAAAAAGAGGAAGACCCCTGATGAGATGGATTGGCCAAGTGGCAGCATTGACGGACTCAAGTGTGGCAACAGTAGTAAGGTTGGCCCAGGATTGGGCAGTGTTTCATTCTGCTGTGCATAAGGTTGTTAGGTGCCATCGAGTCGGTACCAACTTGATGGCACCTAACAACAACAATATGAGAGAACATTAGTTTTACATTCATCCTATCTTATTTCATTTCATTGCAATGATTACAATCCCTTCCATGCATCATCAAACAACTAAAGGGTACACCCCACAGGCCTGCCCCCTGGCTGTCAGCACACAGCACCTCTCCCTCCGTGAGTCCAATGTCCCCACCTGCTCCATCTGTCCATCATCATCTCTGCCTCTATTTTTGGTGTTACTGCTTCTCTGGGTAGTGTCCCACACTCCGCTCTTCTCACTTGATGGTCCCAGTGACCTCCACTCCACTCATGGACTGCAAAATCAGTCACTCCCCTCCTTTTGTTACAAAACATCTACCTTTACATTTCCAACCCTCACGATCAGTCCTGATAGCAATTATTCACTATTGCACCGCATGAGTGTTATCCCCATCTCCTTTCATTAGCCCCGTCCCAACAGGTTGGACACAATTCAGTGGAGATGCTACCTTCCCCTGCCCC
>NW_006408763.1:3140355-3163626 GCF_000296735.1 Chrysochloris asiatica | reverse complement strand
AGGAGGCAGACTTGTAGAATGTGCCCTTTGGAGATGTAAATTATTATATATGCCTGAGTGAGTTTTTTTGTTTGTGTGTTTTTTAAAAAGCTAAAGTGGATAGAGAGAAATACTTTTAACTGATGGTATATGGAGGGGATTATAGTCAATGGTAGCGTAGTGGTTACGAATCGGACTGCGCACTGCAAGGTTAGCAGTTGGAAACTACCAGCTGTTCTGTGGGAGAAAGATGAGGCTTTCTGCTCCTGAAAAGATTTACACCCTCGGAAACCCTGTACAGGGTTGCTATGGGTCGGAACCAACTCAATGGCACTTAACAACAACAACAACATAGTCAATGTAATGAAACAAGTTACATGAATTATATGAACTGATGATGTGCCCTGTAAACTTTCACTCAATTGACAATAAAAACCTTAAATTAAAAAACAAACACACACACACACACACACACACACACAAAAGCAGTCATTGAAAACCCTGTTGGCTGCTAGTGATCTGACGTATATGGTCACCATGAGTAAATGGTCAACTTGAGGGCAGGTAACAACAATGTTTCTGGAGTGTCTGAGAAAACTCAGCTTAGCAGTAAGGGAAGAGCAAACCAATCCACTGCCATGTGAGTTGATTTTGACTTAGCGTGACCCTAAGGGGCAGAGCAGAACTGTTCCTTAGGGTTTCTGAGACTGGAACAGACAGCCTCACCTTTCACCTATGGAGTGGCTAGTGAGCTTGAGCCAATGCTTAACCCACTGTGCCACTAGGGTTCCTTAAGGGAGGGGTTGCCTCGATTCTAAAATCTCTTGGAAGCTGAGAGGACAATTTAATAGAGTAAAAGATGGAGAAGGTTCTTATTTCTTTCTTAAGGATCTACTAATGGTAAAAATGGCAGTGCATATAGTCTAGGAGCTACAACACAATTTAGAGATAAGTTCGATCTCCTAATCTTCCCACAGAACTAGCCACTCAGATAGCATAAATATTCCCACCAAATGGGTGAAAACCCCAGTTTTCAGATTCAGTTAAAATATTGCCCTACGAATCCTAGATTCATAAATAATTTTGTTTCTACTAAAGAGCCCCATAACAATTTGAAATCCAATGTATGGTTTTTTGTAGTTTTTTTCAGATAGTTTTGGTCCAAGGTTCTCTTTGGAGAGAATCTTGAAAGTGTAAATTATTTGCAGCTGAGACAGACCCTGCCTTACTGGACATGTGCTGAATTAGAACCCAGTATTCCTGCTTGGCCGTTTCTGTGAAGGCTTCAGAAGTCCTTTTCAAAGCTTTTTCAAAAAGGAACACCCCACCCGTTGCCCCATCTCCTGCTCCCTTCAAAAAACAAACAACAATGCTGCTCTGTTCACCAACAACAGAGGAATTTTCTGTTTAAAGTTTTTTGTTATGTGTGTGTTTCTTTTTTCATTTTCATCCTTATTCCATATTGGCAGCATTTACTAAGGAGAGGATGACTTTCAAGTTGGTGAACTTTGTTTGAAACACAAGCACATGAATATCCAGGTGCTTAAAACTTTTTCAGATTTAGATACATGCTTACAAGTTTCATCTGAAAAACATCTTTTAAAAGTTTTACTAAATTATGTCAAGTTAAAAAAAAAAAAGAAAAAAGGGATGTTTTGACCATATACTGGCCATGAGAATGTTTGCACTAAAAGCTAATAAAAAATGTCTAAGATTCTAATCCCCTTTTCATCTAGAATCTGAGAACGTGAGATGGGCAATTCTATCAGTTAACTCCACACTGGAGTTTGACTGGGAGCAAAATGACCAGAACCTAAAAACTCAACACAGAAAGAACAGTTTCTCTTCAAACACCTTGCAAGTTAAACTTCCCTGAGCTCTCTGGGAAGTGATTTTTCTATGTGTTTCTTTTGTGTCTTAGTCATCAGCTTATAAATGTATGCAATTTCTTGAATGAATTCTAGGCACGAATCTCTCCCACTTCTGGAATCCTTTGCATAGGCCAGCAAATGATATCAAGGTCTTCCAAAAGAGCACTGCCAGTCATGAAAATACTAGCTATGCCTGCCTTATGCTCACAAAAAAGCATCTGACACCCGAGGTACAGAGGCCTATGGGTTAAGGCATTATGGGAGCATCTGGAAGTTGAATACTTGACCTCACTTCGGAGTTCTTATGTCTGTAACATATAGTATTCTATAATTTAGTTGTCTTTCTTCAGTTTTTCTTTGCCTATAAAGTGATGGAATTGGACTCCTGTGTGACGCTGTAGTATCAGCATTGGACTGAGATCACCACATGGTTGGCAGTTCTAAGTCACCAGCCGCTCTGTGGAAACCTTATGCAGGATCATTATGAGTTGGAACCAACTCGATGGCACTTAACAGTAATAGAGTGATGATGCCAATCACTGAAGATTCTTTTTAAAATGTTCAGAATAGTATTGTGCAATAGAAATACAATACAATGAACTAAGTTACATATGCAACTTTAAAATGCTCTAGTAGTTAAAAAAAATTAAAAGTAGTTAAAAAGTCAAAAGAAATAAGTGACATTATTTCAAGTATATTTTATTTAATTATATTACAGAGAGTATCATTTCAACATGTAATCAATATTTTTCAAAATTAGGTTATTTTATATTTTTCCCCTACTAAATTTTTGAAATCTCATATATGTAGAATTCATAAAATTAACAGTTTTAAAAAAGTACATTCAATTACCTAAGTGGTTCCAAACTTACTTCAAAGTTTTCCAATAACCAAATCAAGTATCCATTTTTAAATTTAAACTTTCATCAATTAAAAATAAAATTAAAAATTCAGTTCCTCTGTTACCTTAGCTACATTTCAAGTACTCAACAGCCACATGTGACTTGTGGCTACTGTGATGGATGGCACAGCTTGAGAAGATGAAGAAAAAGTGCTCACTGTGTTATATAGAAAAAGTGACACCACTCTCTGAGCATTTCCCGCCATCATTCTCAGCACTGCTTGCCAAAGGAATATTCCAGAAACATTTTCTTTTATAAATTTCTAGTCTGGTACCAATAGTAAGGATCAAAATCACTCATATTTCTGTGGTGAGATAAATTAGAATCAGGATGCCTCAATAGATTCAGGTGGAATATACATCTCATATTGGAGAGTTAAATTATAAGCATGTAGGGAGTATGGTGGCTCCATGCAATATGCACTAGACTGCAAACCACAAGGTCTGTGGTTCAAGCCCACCATCTGCTTCACAAGAGAAAGGTGAGGCTCTTTGGTCCCTTGAAGATTTGAAAAGCCTCAGAAATCCTCTGCACGGTCAATTTGAGTCAGAACCTACTCAAGGGGAGTTAACAATAACAACAACAACAGTGAGTCCTGAGGATCCCTGGTAGTGTAGTGGATTACAAACTGGGCTTCTAATTGCAAGGACAGTCATTCAAATCTACCAGTCACCACTGGAGAGAAAGATGAGGTTTTCCGCTCCTGTAAAATTGTATCACCTTGAAAACCCTACACAGGGCGGATATGAATTGGAACTGACTCAATGGCACATGACCACCACCAGCACCAGGGAGTTCTGGTGTGGTGCTGGAACATAAGCACTGGACTGCTAACCACAAAGTTAGTCACCCGCTTTTAACTAGTAGTTGGTTGGCTACTTTAAAATGATGTTAAAGGAGGAGTTAATAGAAATTATATATGATTTTCATTTTTGAATTGCATTTTTAAAATTGAGGTGAAACTAATACTATATAGAAGTAACTATTTTAATGTAAAAAATCCCATAGCATTTAGTACACTTACTATGTTGTGCAACCACCACCTCTATTCTAGTTCGAAAACATTTTCATCACTTCAAAGTAAACACAAAATAAAAACCTTATGTTACTAAGCAGTTTTGTCCCTTCCCCCAGCCTCTGGCAAGGAACAATCTGCTTTCTGCATCTACAATTTTACCTTTTCTGAATATTTCATATAAATGGAATCATACAATGTGTGACCTTTTATGTCTGGCTTCTTTCAGTTAGCATAATGTTTTTGAGGTTCATCCATGCAGCATGTATTCATTTTATTCTTTCATTCCTTTTTTGTGACCAATTAGTATTCCACTGTATGTATATCTCACATTTTGTTTACGTATTTATCTGCTCCTGGACTTTGGGGTTGTTTCCACTTTTTAGCTATTGTAGATAATACCACTGTGAACAGTCATATAAGTATTTATTTGCATACCTGTTTTCAGTTTTTGGGGTACATACCTAGAAGTGGAATTGCTGATTCATATGCTAATTCTATGTATGGACTGTAGGGAGCTCTGGTATCATAGTGGTTACGAATAGGGCTGCAAACCGCAAGGTCAGCAGTTTGAAACTACCAGCTGTTCCATGGGAGAAAGATGAAGCTTTCTGCTCCCATAAAGATTTACAGCCTCGGGAACCCTGTACAGGGTCGCTATGAGTCAGAACCGACTCCACAGCACATAACCACCACCACCACTATGGACTGTTGTTGTTCAGAGCTGTTGAATTGGTTCCAACTCATAAGGCTCTATATTGGGTTTCTGAGGAGCAGCTGGTGAGTTTGAACTGCCAACCCTGCGGTTCAAACTGACTTTCAGTCCAGTACATTATCCCACAGGAAGTACCAATTGATAGAAAAGGGCCAACAAAAACAAGGGAAATCCTGAATGAGATGGATTAATAGCAGCGACAATGGATTCAAAATGACCAACAATCTTGAAGAACCAGGCGACGGGAAGCCTATGTTATAGCAACAATGACCAATGATGTTCCATGTGCTTATGAGCTATCTGCAATATTTTCTTTGGAGAAATGTCTATTGAAGTCCTTTGTCAATATCTAAATACTTGTGGCAAAATATATAATATAGAATTTGCTGTTTTAACAAATGGATAATTTGGCAGCATGAACTATATTCACAATCTGTACAACCATAACTATCTCTAAAACTTATTCATCACTCCAAACAGAAACTCTGTATCCATTAATCAATAATTCCCCATTCCCTCCTCTTAGCCCATCCCTTGGTAATCAATAACATGCCTTTGTCTCTGTATCTTTGTCTATTCTAGGTATTTCATATAAGTGGGATCATACAGTATTTATACTTTTGTGTCTGACGTATTCACTTACCATATTTTTCAACTTCACCCAAGTTATAGCATGTAACAGAACTTAATTTCTCCTTATGGCTGAATAATATTCCATTGTATGTATGATACTGGATGGTGCAAATGGTTAAGCACCTGGCCACTAACCAAAAAGCTGACAGTTCAAATGCACTCACAGGTATCTTGGGGAAAATGCCTTGACCCTACAGAACACTGCTCTATCATACAACACATGTGGTTGCCGTGGGTCAGAAAGAACTCCATGCCAACTAGTTTGATTTGGGTTTTGGTATGTACATACTGCATACTCAAGCCGTAGTATCAGCACTGTACTGCTATCCAGAAGGTTAGCAGTTCAAACCCACCAGCCACTTTTGGAAACCCAGTACAATATGGCTATGAGTTGGAACCAACTTGACAACAATAATACTGCACACTGTTGAGCCATTCATCAGTTGATGGACACTTGGTTTCCACCATTTGATATACATTTTAAAATTGGAATCTTTGTCTTTTTTAGTTACAATAGACAAGTTCTTTAACTATTCTAGATATATATCAGATTCACGAATATTTTCTCAGTTATCTTTTCACTTTTTGATAATTTCCTTTGATGCACAAAAGTTTAAATTCTGATGAAGTCCATTTTGTCTCTTTTTCTTACTGTTCTTATTTGGTGTCTTGTCTAAGAATCACTTGCATATTCTTGAATTATATTTTGGAAGAAAAATAAAATGAGAAATATAAATCTGCACAAATGCATTATTTATTTTAACTTGAAATTTACCAATAGACATTCACATTCTAATAGGAATTTTGTCAAAGTATTTCTTTTAATATATGTTTACTGAGTGAAAGGCCACATCTTTTTTACGTAAGCCACAGTCATATGAGTACATTGTTATTGTTATTGTTAAGTGCCATCGAGTTGGTTCTGACCCAGAGCAACCCTGTATAGGGTTTCCATGAAGTGATGGTGAGCTTGAACCACCAACTGTGCAGTTCATACCAACTTTGTAGTCCAACACAGCGCCACACCAGGACTCCAAGTATATATGCACCAGAATATAGCCTATAGTTCAGCAGGTTTAGTGTGCCATTGGCATCAGTCAATATGCTTGCTGCACAGAGGAAACAGAGAATATAATCCAATAAGTGAATTCAGTGGAGAAAAGTTAATAGAGTTTCTACTACTATTCTAGAAGTCTAAGTTCAGAATTGCTTTTAATAATTAACGTGGAATGCCCAAACACACAGACTTCTAAAAAGATATCTCTGACAGATATTAGCTGTGTGGATGTGGTCATCTCACTCAACCCACTAGTGCCTTAGATTCTCATTTATAAAAGGGGGGTCAAGAGTAGACAAAATAAGATGATACTTGCTAAAGGACTTTATAAATGGGAAGCATAATTTAGTTGTTACTTATTATTGCTGCTAAGAGATAAAATTTGAAGACCCTTGATAGAAAGCGGTGGCTATTTATCCTGATTGCTTTATGTTATTTCTATAAATAACTCTGGGTGGTGCAAATGGTTAGCATGCCCAACTGTTATCTAAAAGATTAGTGATTCATAATCTGCCCAGATGCCCCACAGAAGAATGCCTGGTTAGCTACTTCCAAAGAAATCGTCATTGAAAACCCTATGGAGCGCAAGTCTACTTAAGACACAGCTGAGACCTCAACTGATATACTGATATTAGTAAATTATCACATATCCTGATATACACAAATCTATGTGTGTGTGTGTGTGTGTGTATATATATACACATGCGTATGTATATAGACACACACACATATATATGCTGTTGCTACTAAGTGATGTTAGGTTCAAACTTACATATATAATATATATGCTGGCAGCATCAATGGGCTCAAGTGTGGCAACAATTGTGAGGTTGGCCCAGAATTGGGCAGTAGTTCGTTCTGTTGTGCACAGGGTTGCTATGAGTCGGTACCGACTCGATGGCACCTAACAACAATAACATATATATACAGATCTACTTAGACAACGAATCGGGCTGCGAACCTTAAGGTCAGCGGTTCGAAACTACCAGCTGCACCGCGGGAGAAAGATGAGGTTTTCTACTCCTGTAAAGATTTACACCCTCGGAAACCTTATACAGGGTCCCTATGGGTCGGAAACGACTCGATGGCACATAACAACAACAACAACTTAAACACAGTTGAGACCTCAACTGGTATTGTTAAATTACCACATATTCAGAGTTATCATTTTATATAAATAGATAGATAGATAGATAGATAGATAGATAGATAGATAGATAGATAGTGTGGCACTGTGGGTTAATGTGCTGGATTGCAAGGTTAGTTTCAACCACAAAGTTGACAGTTCAAGCTCATCACATGCTCCTCAGAAAGCCTATACAGGGTGGCTATGGGTAGGAACTGACACGATGGCACTTGACAACATATATAATGTGACACTGCAGGATAAGCATTTGATTACAAGGTCAGTTTGAACTGCAAGGTTGGTGGTTCAAACTTACCAGTCGCTCCTCAGAAAGCCCTTACAGGGTTGCTATGAATCTGAACCAACTCAACAGCGCTCAACAATAATATATATGTATTACATATTTACTGATTGATTGAAAGATCCACGAACTGACTTAATAACAACTATCATTATCATGAATTAATACTTTTAAGCACTTTTAACACATTTGCTGCCATTATAAAAAGTCCTTTATTCTTTCATTAAGTTAAGATAAATATGCTTTATACTCTTTAATCCCTGAAGTAGAGCAATGAGCAAAATAGTAAAAAAAATCATTGCTTTTCCTGGATCTTTCATTCTAGTACGGACTATAATCAATCACTAAGTAATGCATATAAATGATTGTTTTTAAGTGCCGTGGGTTCAGACTCATAGTGATCCTGTATAGGGTTTCTGAGGCTTTAATCTTCTCGGGAGCAGTATAAATATTTAAGTCTTTAGGTATTCTCAGTGTAAAGTTAATATGTGGAAATCCTCAAATGAACCATTTCTAATACAAAGAAAGTTTCCAGATTAATCCCAGGGTTAAAAGGAAGACAAGTTTAGGAAGTAAATAGAAATAGAGCACATTTATTCTGGTTTTCAAAATGTGTTCTGAATGTAAAGTTTTAAGCTAATTATCAGTACAATAGAAGAGGGGTTTTAATTGGGTTTATATAACATAATGAAGGAATACATAAAAAACTATTCTGTGTCCTGGTGTGGTGCTATAGGGTAAGCACTGGACCAGCTGCTCCTTGGAAACCCTATATAGGGTCTTTATGAGTTAGAACTGACTTGAGGGCACTTAATAAAAACAACATTCTCTAAATGAAGTCCTGGATTGGCGCTGTAAGATAGAGCACTGGACTGCAAGGTCAGTTTGAGTCATAAGGTCAGTGGTTCAAACTCATAAGCCCCTCGCTGGAAGCCCTATACAGGGTTGATATGAGTGGGAACCAACTTAATGGTGCTCAACACCATTGCCAACAACAACATTCTCTAAATAAAACAGGTTGTGGCAGACAATACTACTGCTCACTATTATTTAGTTTCCCTTATTCAAGGAAATGAAGGAGAATTTATTTTACTTCCCTAGGACTTTCATATAGCCAGAGGACATGTACAGCAAATGATGCATGGATGGAGATCCGTCTCTGACGGAACATTTAGGTGGGTTTGATCATCAACATTTTTTGTTATCAGCCCAGCACTCAACTCAATTGCCACCAGCGCTTCCTCCATCATTACTACCTAAGGCTTTTTATCTTTTTATAGATTTCTTGCCTCCCACATGCATGGCTTCTCCAATAATCTTTCCAGATTTTGACAATCTTGACTTTTACCTGTTACTTCTCTATGGTACACTAGGCTTTCTTAGTGATGTATTTGACCACCATAGGATAAGAATTAAAATTGTGAAGCAGGTATTTATAGTGAAATTCTGAATCTTTGCATTCCATACTCTTGGAATAACTGCTGGTGAGGTACTAGAATAGCTTGCTAAGGTTGCGTGTGAGGCCTTTGTGAAAGAAATTTTATAAACTTAAGTAGGAAGGGAGCAGGGTAGGGGAGATGACTCATCCATCAAGTGAAGATTTATTCCAGTACTGTTATTTGTAATAAAGGAAGCATTTAAGAGTCACCACCTGAGAATAAGATTGGAAGAATTTAAGCTGAGGCATTTCCCAGTGTTGCCATTGTTTTCTTTGGTATTTTATTAACATTGTAGTTGGGGAGGTGCTGGGGACCAGGACAGAAACCAAGTGAAAGGAAAACATCTTTCATTCTTAATTTATTGCCTATGTTACCTAATGAGAGCACCTTACAAGTCAAGTTATTCTAGTCAATTCAATCCAACAAATATTTTTGAGTATCTCCCAAGTGCTTGCTACACTCACAGTAAACAAACAAAACTCCCTGCTGTTGCATTTACCTTCTGGTTGTGTTGATCAATCTTCTCAGAAAAAATGTTAAATAACTTGCCTTCCTCAATTTCTTACCTATATAAAGAAAGAAAACATTTATACAAACATTCATGTTGATGGTGAAAGCCGAATATGAAGAATCATATTCTGTTTGCTGGAAATTTTTCATTTAGTTATTTTCAAATATTCATTTAAAAAATACCTAGAGAAATACAAATCATCAGGTCTCAGTTCTATTGATTTAAGCATGATCCAAACTACTTGACTGTCTTGCACTGGTTTTTATTCAGGGCTTGAGGGTAGGATATTTAGGGGAAAGGCCCTGGGCTTTTTCAGCGAGGAGGACCCTCTTCCCTCTGAAGGTCCCCAGCCCCACTGCACTGCCTTGGGTACTTTATATGGCAAGAAGAAAGTTAATTTTCCGGAGACTGCTTTCTAAAGAACATTTCTAGTCATGATCTTGGTCATGGCACCGCCTTCCTTTCTAATAGTGGAGGCTCCAGAATTTCTACACAGGTTTGCTGATTGACTAGGTGGATAATTTTAGCAAATAGGGAAGTGGATGCTGGTATTTTGTCCACCTCAGGAAATAAGGGTGGGGGAGAACTCAAACACCCAAACCATCCCAGCGGGCATCTATTGCATCCAGAATGACACCCAGGAGTGACTTGGGGAGGATACCAACCTCAGGTTGAAGTTGAGCCTGCGTTTGGGCTTGAGGCAGGAGTTGAATGAACCGTTTGTAGGGTTGGCTCCCAGGTATCCAGAAGGAAAAGGTGAAAAAACATTTAAGAAGGAAGATCTTGACCTCCAGGAGAAACAGCTCCCTCGCCCCCGCCCAATGGTTGCCATGGAGAGATTACCATCGCCCTATTCTAGGCTAAGCAGAACCTACAAGCTTCACCTTCCAGATCTAAAACCAACCAGCCAAATGACACCTTAAAATCTCCCTAAAACACACTCTCTCCATTGCGTTCCAAACGAAACAGGGAGGGCCAAAAGAGGCTGCACAGTTACATAGAAAATTAGACTGCCCCTTTCCATTGCGATAATCGAATTAGCCTCAAATTAAACGTGAAATTGGCTCTAGCCGGCTATGGGGACAAAGCCCCCATTGTCCCTTTGCTCAGGGAGCGCCCGCAGTGGTGCCCAGCCAGCGCAGGACAGCCCTTGCAGCTGAGAGCGAGGTCGGGGAAGGGCCGGGAAGAGCCTCGGTTGAGGGGAGCTTGGATGCACTCTAGGCTGGGCTCTTGCGCCTGATAGGCGGTGGGTGGGAGGTTGCAGGGCTCCAGGCAGGCGCCAAGGACAGGAGAGAGGGAGGGACCTAGAGTGGGGAGGGAGGGAGCTGAAGCCGAGGCGAACAGTGTGCGGGAGGGAGTGTGTGTACGCGCCTGTATGCGCGCGCCCGGACTCCCGCGCGGCTCCCTTTCCCCGCCCCTGGCCCCCTCCCTACCGGCTCCCTCCTCTTTCCTTTACTCCTCCCCACCCCTCCTCTCGTCCAGCCCCCGGAATCAGTGCAGCTGTTGCCGTGCAGGCTGCGGATTCCTCCAGTCCCTCCCTCCGCCGCCTCTCCGCTCGGAGCGAGCGCGCAACCCAGCGCAGCAGCGCCCACTGGTCCCGTCCTGTGAACCCCGGCCCCAGCCGCGGACAGCACCGCGGAGTCGTCTCCCGGCCCACCGGCCCGGCCGCCGAGGAGCGGGAGGAGGACGGGACCTCGGCTCCCCTACCCCATCCCCGGGAGGTAGGTAAGGGGCCCGAAGTAGGAAGATGCCAACTCACTGGAGCTGTCTCCCAAGCGGGCTCCGGGAAGGAGGAGGGGTGAGGGCCCGGGCCGGTAGGACTCGTGTCCTGCGCCCGGGAGAGCGGCGTGGGGGCAGGGAGGCCGCAGAGCCAGGGCGGGGGCGGCGCGGGGACTCAGGGACTCAAATGTGTGTTATTATTATTCGTGTTATTTGGGGTGGAGGGTCGAGGACCTCGGCTTCTCAGGGAGGCATCTACAGACTCGCCTGTGCGCATCGCGGCTGCTAGCTTCATTCTGGATGCAGAAGCGCTGATTCCTCTTCTGCCTCCGCCGCCTCTTCCCTCCAGCCGAGCGCAATGACTCCTGGAGCGGGGGTGGGTGCAGAGTAGGCAACTGGGAGGGTATATTTTCGGGTGCCCCACCCCACCCCCACCGGTGGGAAGCGGGGTGGCAGTGACAGGCTAGGCGCTACGCGTAACGGTACCCGGGATGCGGCCAGGCGTGGTCCGGACTGCCCCGCGCTGCTGTTGAGCCCTAGGCAGCAGCCCTGCGCCTCCCCCCCCTCCTTCCAGCGCCTGGCCCCCGCCCTCTGCTGTTCCCACTCTCTCAGGGCTGGGCGGGAGCAGCTTCAGGGCGCCGATCTGCCGCTGTGCCCGCCTTTGGGCTCCTGCCACCCTGGTCTTCAACAGGTTTGTACTCGCGTGGGGACCCTCCAGGCCTGCCTTGGGTTGGTGGGCTAGAAACCTGTCACATACCTCACATTCTTGCTCACCTTTTAGGCGAGCCATTCCTTTGTTTTTGTGATAAGAAAGATGCCATCAAATTGGGAGGGGGCTCAAAGAGGGATCAATACACAAACCGCGTCCATTATTTTCCAATCTGAAGTCAGACGAGATAATGAGTGAGAAGACAGCGAGTGTGGGGGTGCTTTGGCAGGGGAGAAAAATGGCTTCGGCGGGGTTTATTTGGTAGGGATGTGCCTTTTTGGCAAGATGGATGGCTCACGGTGTCCTCGCGGTGATGCAGCACAATGCAGCAGAATCGCAGCCTCCCCTGGTTCTCACTGGCGGGGCTTGGCACTGCCACTCACGCCTGCGGCCCCCGCCCGGCCCCACCCAGGTCCCGGGCTGCCCTTGGCCGGGCCTGGGAACTGCGTCTATCTTTTCATTCTGCTTCAGCACTGTGTGGTGTCAGAAGGACCAGGTCATCTAGATGTAATGGGGAGAGAGTCTACCTTTTCAGGGTGATCCCCGCCTACCTTTCCTGTTGGACTCTGATCAGAGGTTGGGGCGCCTTGCGGTGCAAATGCGGGCTGAGAGAGCTGGCCTGCGGCTGTGGACGGAATCTGATCTTGAACGTCTTGGGGACTGGAGCCTTAGGGAGGGGCTGCAGGAAGGATTGATACGAGTGGTGTGCGGAGGCAACGTTGCAGTCAGTGTTGGGAGTCGCAGCGATTTTCTGTGGATTACCCATAATCTTTAACCACAACCCAATGTGCATGGATTTCTTCATTTGTGAAAGTTGATGCTTATTAATTGGACCTTCACAGCTATGACATTATAACACCTAACCCGTCTTTGGTTAGTACTGTGAGCTTTTCCTATAGAAAATATTTTAAAATGAAATAATCGATATATATATATTTGTTCTTACATCCCTGAGACTTTTATTAAAATAATAGCATTCAGTAGCTTGTTTTAAAGGGTAACATTTACTTTGATGGCTAGTAAATCACTCCATTAATCTGTGTTTGTTTTGATTGTTTGCTTTTTCTGTTAAATCAAGTGCAATTACATGTTGGAATTCTTCACTAATGGTAAATTAGTATTCAGAGTTCTATTGATTTAGAAACCCAATTTAAGTCTCCAGGCTTGCTTAGTGGAACTATGATGGCAAGGGACCGCATTTATGTTTATGGTTTTGGGATTGTTTTATCTTTTTTTGCTGAATGTAAAGGCGGAGGAGGTTCAGAAAGGCAAACCACCAAGGCCTGTGACTGGTATATATATATATATGTATATACACCAGTGCTAAGTTTGCTAATGTTATCTGCTTAGGCTCAGCTAGTATACATAAATTTCCCTTCTAAATGCCATTTCTGTAATTCAGTTATTTTGAGTGGGATGGCAAATGGCAGACATTTCAAATGTCAACCCATGCTCCTCTAAAAATGTAAGTGAAAAGGGAAATTTCAGTGTGCTTGCTGTTAGGGAAGGTCA
Source organism: Chrysochloris asiatica (assembly GCF_000296735.1). Classification (NCBI taxonomy): domain Eukaryota; kingdom Metazoa; phylum Chordata; class Mammalia; order Afrosoricida; family Chrysochloridae; genus Chrysochloris; species Chrysochloris asiatica. Next base: position 3,150,137 of record NW_006408763.1, on the reverse strand, counting down.
GACTTTGAAAGCCAAGGGCGTGACTTCTCTTTTATTTTTGAAATCTCTGATGAATTCAATCTACTGGCCTCAGAGTTTATGTGACTTTGCAGAGTAGAACTAAATGTAAACTGTGTAGCTTATATGCATTTTTTGTTTGTTTGTTTCTCTAATAGAGACAGGTCTCTTAAAATACGGAACTTTTATGGATTTAGGTTTCATCGTTGTACTAGTTACGTAAAACTGTATTTCATAAAGATGATTGTGAGTGTTGTTTCTAGGATTATCCAGATATTTTGGACTGTGTTGATGTGACAGGAGGTTTAGCTGTTCTGATTTGCACACCAGGTGCAGAATTCTGCTGGATTTGTATCCCGGTAGCTCTCCTGAGTGAGTGACAAAAGCTTTCATCTGAGAGAATAAGTGTTGGGCCAGTAAGGAACTGCTATCAGTTGGTTGTCTCCTGCTGTTCTGGCTTTCTGAGCATCTCTGGGGTGAGACTAGTAACAACTGATGATGATGCTGTAGGAGCAGGTGGGAAGACCTCACTCACAACAAACACATCAGGAGAAAAGACTTGGCATGGCATGGCAGAGGTTCCTGAAGAGTTTGTGTGAGTGGTTACTTTGTCTTGATGTAAGAAAGTATGACTACGTTTTGAGATGGAATGGTTTTACTACAGACATGATGAGTAGAAATCATTCGATGTGTTTTTTAGTGAAATAGTTTTAGGGTTTCTGTTTTAAGAGCATATTCTTAGAATTTTAAAGCTCTTTTATATGCGTGTGTGTTTTGTTTCTGGTTTTTTACATGTAGCAATGTGATGCTCCTTTAATTATGTGGGTCCTGACCAACATCTGCATTATAATCAGGCTTTAATTAATGTTCTGTGGATTTCCTTAGGGTAGCCTTGGTTTCTTCATGTGTGACTATTGGAAATATAAACCATTCTTTTTTTTTTTCAAGTTTTTATTGTGGATTGAGTGGAAGTTTACAGGGCACATCATCAGTTTTGCATTCAGCAAATCATACAACTTATTTCATTACAATGATTACAATCCCCTCCATGTACTATCAGTTAACAGTATTTCTCTCTATTCACTTTAGCTCTTTTTTTTTCAAAACACAAAAAAACACTCAGACATATATAATAATTTATACCACCAAAGGACATATTCTGCACGTCTGCTTCCTGGTATAAACCATTCTTCCATAAGGAAAGGGTTTATACCCTGGCTGGAAAAGCTACTTCTATAAGTCCTTGGAAGTGAGTGAAATGTCTCATGGAATTTTCTTGTAAGTTTTTGTTTTGTCCAATAACATTGTTTCTTTTAAAAAAGACCTTGCTTAGTATTCTGACTTTTCTGGTAAAAACTGTCCTCTATTTGAGTTTCCATAATGTAGCAATAACATCATCAATCCCTTTTCTACTTTGGTGGGTAAAGCTAAGAAATCCCAACTATATACACCTATGTTTCTATTTTGACACATTTCTAGATAAGGCATTTTTGAATTTTATATTGCTTCTTGACATTCATTGTGAGGTTAAAAAATCAGCAACACCTAGGAGCTTGTATAAATGCAGATTTTTTTGGCTCTACCCCAGAACTCCCCAGTCAGAATCTGTATTTTAACAAGACCACCAAAGTGAATTACATTTCATATTAAACTGAGAAGCACTCCTGTGGGTTGTTGATGTTGTTATGTGCCGCGGAGCTGGTTCTGACTCACAGTGACTCATAGTTTCTGAGGCTGTAAATCTTCACAGGAGCATAAAGCCTCATCTTTCTCCCACAGAACAGCTGGTAGTTTTGAACTGCTGACCCTGAGGATAGCAGTCCGATTTGTAACCACTACATTACTAGAGCTCCTTACTCCTGTGGGTAAGAGACCTTAATATTAAAAAAGATTCCTTCTTGTATCTTACTACAGTGTTTTGCTGACGTATATGTTTTTATTTTATTTTAGTAACTGAGTGGTGGTGGAAAAAGTGATGTACTGCAAATTATTTGTTTTATACAGAATTACTTTCTAAAGCTCTTCTTTAATCTTAAGGAAGAAGAGTTCTGTTTACTATACTTTATTTAGATTAGTCAGTTTTTTAGGTTCTTTCCTTAAACATCTCTAAGTAGGGAAGGCACTGACTTTAGAGCAGCAGAGCTGGAACCCAGGAAGCTAAATCCCTGAGCTCAGGGTCCCTTCTGCTCCTTCCACCTCCTCTAGCACTGTGCTCTCTGTTGTCAGCAATTTCTCTCTGCAGATTCATTTTATCCTTCTCTTCTAGTCCATTCTCTTTATTTTCAATTGTGGTGAAAATATACATACTAAAATATTCATCATATTTACAGTTAAAAATTCCACATGTACTATTATTCCATGACACTGAAACAGTTTTTCATGTTACACTACCACAATTGCGGAATCCTGGTGTGGCACTGTAGGATAACCACAAAGTTAGCAGTTCAAACCCACCAGCTTCTCCTCAGAGACCCTATACAGAACTGATTCAATGGCACTTTAGCAACAACTACCATTGTTACTGTCCTTTCCCAAAAGGTTCCAACACCATTAACATAATGTAAATATCCTGTCCTTTCTTTTCTAAGCTGTTTTTCTTAGCAATTTGTTGTTAAGTGCCTTAGAGTCAGTTCTGACTCATAGTGACCCTGTACAGGGTTTCCAAGGCTGGAAATCTTTACGGGAACAGAACGCCTCATCTTTCTCCCGCAGAGCAGCTGGTAGTTTCGAACTGCTGACCTTGCAGCTCGCAGCCCGATTCATAACCACTACGCTACCAGAGCTCCTTCTTGGGAACACCTTATAAATTCAGGTTTCTGTCCTTGAAACTAATGTAGTTCCATTTCTTTGTAAATAGTTGTATTTACTAATAAACATATTAATGTTCTTTCTTTGCTGCTAGTCTTTAGAGGGTGGTTACAACTTGGGCTGCTAATCTCAAGGTTCAAAACTACCAGCCATTCTGTGGAAGGAAGATGAGGTTTTCTGCTCTTAATAAAGATTTACAGCCTAGCAAACCCTATACAGGGTCTCCGTAAGTCAGAACTGACTCCACAGCATACCACCACCACCACCAATTCAGTGACATTGATTGTTGTTGTTAGGTGCCATAGAATCAGTACCGACCCATAGCGACCTTATGCACAGCAGAACGAAACACTGCCTGATCCTGGGCCAACCTCACTACTGTTGCCACGCTTGAGTCCATCAGTGCTGCCACTTGGCCAATCCATCTCATTGGGGGTCTTCCTCTTTTTCTCAGACTCTCCACCGTACCAAACATGATATCCATCTCCAGCGACTGGTCCCTCCTGACAATATATCTAAATATGAGAAATGAAGTTTGGCCATCTTGGCCTCTAAGGAGCACTCTGGCTGCACTTCTTCCAAAATGGATCTTTTGGTTCTTTTGGCAGCCCATGGCACTTTCAATATTCTCCTCTAACACCATAATTCACAAACATCAATTCTTCTATAGTCTTCCTTACTCACTGTCCAGCTTCCACATGCATATGAGGTTATTGAAAATACCATGTCTTGGGTCAGGCACACCTTAGTCCTCAAGCTGACAGCTTTGCTCTTCAACACTTTAAAAAGGCCTTGTGTAGCAGATTTGCCTAATGCAATAAGTCGTTTGATTTCTTGACTGCTGCTTCCGTGCGTGTTGATAGTTGATCCAAGGAGAATGAAGTCCTTGACAACTTCAGTGTTTTCTCTGTTGATAAGAATGTTTTTTTGTTGGTCCAGTGGTGAGGATTTTTGTTTTCTTGACATTGAGATGTAATCCATACTGAAGGCTGTGCTCTTTGATCTTCATCAGTAAATGTTTTAAGTCCTCTTCACTTTCAATAAGCAAGGTTGTATCATCTGCATATTACAGGTTGTTTAATGAGTCTTCCTCTAATCCTGATGCCACATTTTTCTTCATATAACCCAGCTTCTCGGATTATTTGCTCAGCATACAGGTTGAATAACTATGGTGAAAGAATACAACCTTGTCGCACACCTTTCTTAATTTTCAAACATTCAGTGTTCCCACGTTCTATTCAAACAACTGCCTCTTGGTCCAGGTACAGATTCCTCATGAGCACAATTAAGTGTTCTGGAATACTCATACTTCGCAATGTTGTCCATAGCTTGACATGAGCCACACAATTGAAAGCCTTTGCGTAGTCAGTAAAGCACAGGTAAACATCTTTCTGATAGTCTCTGCTTTCAGCCAAGATCCATCGGACATCAATGATTTCCCTCGTTCCCCAGCCTCTTCTGAATCCGGCTTGAACCTCTGGAATTTCTCTGTCAATGTATGATTGTAGCCGTTTTTGTATTACCTTTAGCAAAACTTTGCTCGCTTGAGATATCAAAGAGATTATCCGATGATGTCCGCATTCCATCGTTGGGTCACCTCTCTTTGGAATGGGCACAAATATGATCTCTTCCAATCAGTCGGCTAGATAGTTGTCTTCCAAATTTCTTGGCATAGATGAGTGAGTGCCTCCTGTGCCGCCTCACTTTATTGAAAGATTTCAATTTTTATTCCATCAATTCCTGGTGCCTTGTTCTTTGCCAGTTCCTTCAATTGATTGACATTGATTATATTCTTCAAATTATGCAACAATTATTCTTATCCTTTACCAAATTATTTTACCACTGTTATCATAAACTTAGCGTCCCCTAATCAAAAACTTTCCCCTTGTAGTATTATTTTTTTTATTTGGTAAATAATTATTAGATGGCTTCTCTTGCCAGGACTTGATGTTAGGTTAGGATGATAGTGGTGTTGGCTTGCTTAAAGTTGAATAAGAATTAGTTTCTGAACCCAAGAACTATGTACTTTAGCATATACAGTATATTCTAAATACTTTACACAGAAGGTAAAAGACATTTTACTGACCAGGTGTCGGATTCCAGCAAGTTATTAATTTTCTGATCTCAGATCTAAATATATTAAATGAAAGACTCGATGAAAACATAATGGGAGTGGGGAGGGAGGGACTACAAAGGCAAGAAGTAACTGGCTTACCAGCCTTCAAGAGGGAACCTAGAGCTAGGGGTCATGGAGGAAGGCAGAATCACCAGTGAGTAACTATCCAATTTGTCTAGGTGGAGCTGATGAAATGAAATGCAGATGGGTAACGTGCAATACTGTAGTGATTAATAGTTATCAAGACGGATTGTGAGTGTTGGAAATGCAAGGGTAGATGTTTTGTAGCAAGGAAGAGAGCGATTATTTCTCCAGTCTAGGAGCGGAGATCTCTGGGACCACCAACAGATAAGAGCTGAGAACGGGACCCCACCCAGAGAACCGGGGATGCCTGAGATGGAGACAGAAATGATAATAAGGAGGGATGAAGCGGCTGGGGACTTTGGATCCAGAGACGGAGAGGAACTGTGGGCCGAAGACTGAGGGGGGAGGGGGGAGGGCAGAGCACGGGCTTCTAGGATATGCCCTTTGGTTGGAAGACAAGTCATGGAGGGGATTGGAACCATGGCAATTTAATGATATATGATGGAATGAATATGGAACTGAGGTTCTCTCATGTAAACTATCATATAATTCACAATAAAACATTAAAAAAAATAATAATGGGAGTTAAAGCATGGCATAGTGGGCACCAATCACCAGTCTCTGACAGACATTGAGTATAAATCATGGCACTGTTTCCACTGAGCTGAGGTAGACCTCAGTAGCATTCTTAATGGAGTACTGTTGTGGCACTGTAGCATAAGCACTGGACTGCTAACTGCAGGGTTGGCAGTTCAAACCCACCAGCTCCTCCTTGGAAACCCTATACTGGGTTGCCATGAGTTGGAACTGACTCAACGGCAATTGACAACCAACAGCAACAGTGTTGTTAATATAGTGCTCTAGATAGTAGCTACCAGGTGATCCGATCTGGTATTCAGTTTTTAGGCTTCCATCTCGCTCTACAATTCTGTGTTTATAAGTGTCTGAGTAACACAAAAAAGTAAGTAATTCTTCAACAGTGTACAGAATGCAATGAAACAGGAAGACACTAAAGCAAGGAGACAAAGAGGTCATTATGGATATCCAGAGGTTAAGGAAGCAAGTAATAGTGGTCTCCAAGAGAATGAGAAGAAATTTAGAGATAGGGGAAAAGTGAAGACCCAATCCTGTGCATGGTATATCATAAGCCACTAATTATTTGCAGAGAGAATGGAATAGTGAGTAGGTTAAGAGTTTAAAGTGATGAAGATTTCATTCCAATGATGTTAAAGAACATGGACGGTAATGACAGAAATAGACAAGACAAGGAAAAGTGTGGCTGTGTGGTTGAGAAGAAAATCAGTGTTGAATTTGAGATTCCACAGAACCCTTGTTTTTGTGAGGTGCCATTAAGTCAATACTGACTCATAGTGACCTTATGTACAACAGAATGAAACACTGCCCGGTCCTGTGCCAATCTCACAATTGTTGCTACACTTGAGCCCATTGCTGCTGCCACTGTGCAGAATCGTTAGTAGAAAGTATCTTCAAGATATTGGAGGCAGTACATATGTATTAGTGAGACTGATTGGGAGACAATTCAATATAGGGGTTCCTGAGATGAGACTCTGGAGTTGTACAACCTGGTCACTCTGCTCTTTAGCTAAGTTACCTCAGGCAGGCTACCTTGACTGTCTTTGTACCTCAACTTCTTCAAGTGGTAAAATGGTGATGATGACAGTATCCATCACATTGAGCTAGATGAGGTCATCCAGTGTCCATCAGAATAAATTTTAATTATCATGAAGTGGAACTTTTGCTTAGTGTATCTAAATTTAGTGCTTTTTTTCAGATCATATTTAAATATAAATTTAAAAAGACACATTCCAAAAATAAACCAATCGTTCTGATAATAAGTAATGGCAATTTTAGTCTATATTAAGCTTGCACAGGGTATCATGTCAAAATAATGGGCAAGATTAAACATAATTGTTTATGTAATACAAGAAAGCATTAAAAAATAAAATATTTACGAGAAAGGGTATGAACAAGTAGTTTATAAGTGAAGAAATCAGAGGGACCAGTGACAGTTAAATTTTTCAAACTCACCAGTTATGTAAGATGCAAATTTGAACAAAGAGATTAAATTACCTACCTTAATTCTTAGGTTGATAATGCTTTCTGGACTGCTGAGATGAGAGCTCTGCTGTAACTTGTTGGGATAGTATTTGGATTAATACACATTTAGCGGAAAACAGGTTGTATCTACAATAGAAGCCATAAGTGTTTATACCTTAAATATACAACTGGAATCCCACTTGTAACTTTCTAAACTGAGAAATAATTAGAAGTAAGGACAGGGTTTTAAAATAGATATTTTCTTGTCAATGTTAACAGTGAAAATATATTTTCTAATGGGGGCAAGTTAAATTAAGGCACAATCATGGGATGGAATACAAGGCAGTTCTTGAAATAATGAGTAGGAAGATTATTTCCAAAATGGGAAAATGTAAACAATATGAAATTCAATGGGAAACTTGGTATGCAGAACTGTGTAACACTGTATAACCTCAATTTTTTATGTTAAGTAAAAGACTGGCAGGAAATACGCCTGAAATGTTAATGGTTTGCTTTGGATGGTGGGATGTTGGGTGATTTCCTTTCTTGTATAAAAGGAAATTCCTATGCCTTAATGTTTCTCATTTTTGGCACTGAAATATTTCATAATTACAGATGAGTACAGGATTCTTTTCATAATCAAAAAGTAATCAACACTTTAAAATTTTAACAAATTTAAAGTAAAAAATACTGTCGCTGAATAGTATGTGTACGAATTATTAAATGGGAAACCTGTTTTGCTGTGTATACTTTCACCAAAAATACAACAATATGTTAAATAAAAACAAATATGGCCACTTTTAGAACATTGTTAAGGGTTGTTGTTGTTTAGTGCCATCGAGTCAATTCTGACTCATAGAGACCCTATTTAGAGTTTTCGAGGAGTAGCTGGTGAATTTGAACCAACAACCTTGTTGTCCAGTACTTATACTACAGCACCACAACCAAGAGGTTGTTGTTGTTAGGTGCCATCAAGTCGGTACCGAATCATAGCATCCTTATACACAGCAGAACGAAACACTGCCCGATCCTGGGCCAACCTCACTACTGTTGCTATGCTTGAGTCCATTGATGCTGCCACTGGGCCAATCCATCTTGCTGGGGGTCTTCCTCTTTTTCTCTGACCCTCCACTTTACCAAACATGATATCCTTCTCCAGCGACTGGTCTCTCCTGACAATATGTCTGAAGTATGAGAGATGAAGTTTGGCCATCTTGGCCTCCAAGGGGCACTCTGGCTGCACTTTTTACAAAACGGATCTATTGGTTCTTTTGGCAGCCCATGGCACTTTCAATATTCGCCTTCAACACCATAACTCAAAAGCATCAATTCTTCTACAGTCTTCCTTATTCACTGTCCAGCTTTCGCATGCATATGAGGTTATTGAAAATACCATGGCTTGGGTCAGGCGTACCTTAGTCCTCAAGCTGACATCTTTGCTCTACAACACTTTAAAAAGGCCTGGTGTAGCAGATTTGCCTAATGCAATACATTGTTTGATTTCTTGACTGCAGCTTCTGTGAGTGTTGATAGTTGATCCAAGAAGAATGAATTCCTTGACAACTTCAATCTTTTCTCCATTGATAAGAATGTTGTTTATTGGTCCAGTGATGAGGAGTTTTGTTTTCTTGACATTGAGATGTAATCCATATTGAAGGCTGTGGTCTTTGATCTTTATCAGTAAATGTTTTAAGGCCTCTTCACTTTCAGCAAGCAAGGTTGTATCATCTGCACATCGCAGGTTGTTAATAATTGCGCTGTAGGATAAGCATTGGACTACTAATTGATTCAGTTCCAACTGTTAGCCACCCTATGGACGGTTTCTGAGGCTGTAAATCTCTGAAGAAACAAAAATTCTCTTCTTTGTGTGGTAAGCTCCAAATGCTGACCTTGTGGTTCACAGGCCCATGCTTATCCTCCAGAACTAAATAGGACATTTAGATAAATCCATTGCCACTGAGTCGATTCTGACCAAATGGTACTGCTCCATAGGGATCCAAGGTTTGGTAGGTTCCAACTGCTGACCTTTTGGTTGGAAGCCAGAGCCCTCATATGTACACTAGGCCTCTAGGGCTCCATAGTCCCGTGGAGTGAAATGCTAATTCACACCTTGGCATTAACATGGGTTAGTTTTCAAAGTGCAGAGGATCTGAGTTCTTTGGTATTTCTAAACTGCACATCTGACAGAGTCGTGGAATTCTGAGATACACTTGTTCTCATTTGTGGAAGCCTAAACTGCTGCTTTGGCTAATTTTGTCACCATTTAGACCATCATGTGTTGCTGGAATTTGTCAGAATGCAGATAAAATTCCAAGTGGAAATTTAAAAATAAAAACGACTCCACATTTAGATTACTTCAGTTAATTGTTTCTCAGCATTTGGTAATATTGTAGGCTAAGAGTAAGAATAATTCATTTTAATAATATTCCAATATTTGCTCTTCTATTCTTGTATGAAAGGAAGTTTTTATATAATGTTCCGTATGATATACATGAGGGGACTTTAAAAAGTTCGTGGAAAAATTCCATTATCTTTCTGTTCCATTTTTGAATCCTCATTGTGTGCATGCGTGTATCTTTGTGTATGCATATATGTGTGTGTGTGTGTGTGTGTGTGTATATATATATATATATATATATATATATATAGAGAGAGAGAGAGAGAGAGAGAGAGAGAGAGAGAGAGAGAGAGCGAGCTCTGGTATTGTAGTGGTTACAAG
>NW_006408763.1:3134282-3140255 GCF_000296735.1 Chrysochloris asiatica | reverse complement strand
AGAGAGAGAGAGAGAGAGAGAGAGCGAGCTCTGGTATTGTAGTGGTTACAAGTCAGGTTGTTAACCTCAAGGTTAGTAGTTCAAAACTGCCAGTGGTTCTGTGGGAGAAAGATGAGGCTTTCCCTTTAAGATTTACAGCCTCAGAAACCCCATAGAGGGTAGTTATGAGTCGCACCCAACCCCATGAGGTGCCACCACCATTTATAAATACTGTTGTTATGTGCCATAGAGTTACTTCCAATTCCTGGCAATCCTGTATAGGGTTTATAAGAAGTGGCTACTGAGTTTGAACCTCCAACCTTGTTGTTCATACCTACCGTGTGGTCGAGTGCTAATCTTACAGCACCACACCAGGACTCCATATGTATAAATCCACACATGATATAAGAGAGAGTGTTGAAACAAGTGTGTGTGGTAAAAGTGAATGACATGTAAATGAATACTCACCACTATGAAATGAGGCAGAGGTCTATTTTAAGACATTTCAGACAGGGAATTTTGTAGCCATCATATTTGAAGGTAAATCCCAGGAATGAATAAGGCTGCTTTTTTCTGGTAGAGGAAGCGTTTGTGTGGGACTAGTACTTTGTTCTATGGTCTAAGTCTCCAGTACTTTATAAAATGTAGTTTATACAAATGAATATATATTTACTTTTATGAATTTTATTCTACCTCAAGCTTTAATAATTATTTATGGAGAACTTGAGGATTTAGTGCACCTTGAGATAAGAAAGTACAATGCTGTAGTTTCAAGACAGTTTTTAAATAGATTCTTATTTATGAGTCATAATTCTATGCTTTGCTGTTATTGTTAAGTGCTGTTGAGTCATCTGCAACTCATAGCAACCATGTATAGGGTTTCCAAGAAGCAGCTAGTGGGTTTGAACTGCTGACCTTGTGTTTCATAGTCCAGTGTTGATCCTACCGCACCAGACCAGGAGTCCTAATTCTATGCCTAATAAGCTCTAGAAGGTGGGAGTGAACATATGAATGATTTCAGAACCGTGTGACTTCTCTGATCCAGAATCTAAAGTTCCCTGCTGTTTCTCATTTTTAACGTATAAATTTAAAGCCACTAGTTAGGCAATATAATCTGTATTAGAACATAACTGGGGGTTTTACACAATAGGTGGGAATCCTGATACAGTGCTACAGAATTGCTAACCATAAGGTCAGTAGTTCAAACCCACCAGCTGTTTCTTGGAAACCTTATACGGGGCTGCCATGAATCGGAGTCCTGGTATGGCGCTGTGGGTTACTGCATCAGACTGCAGAGCCGTTTGAACTGCAAAGTCGGCAGTTCAAGCTCACCAGCTGCTTTTCCGAAACCCTATGCAGGGTCGCTATGGGTCGGAACCGACTCAACAGCACTTAACAACAGCAATGAATTGGAACCTACTCATTGGCACATATCAACAACACAGTAGATGATCTAGGATGAAACCTAGAACAGTAAGTATATAACGGAATTTATACTTTTGAGCTACACGAGTATGTATTCAGTGTTTCATTTGCTTAACTTAATAAGTTGTTACTTAGAAAGGTCACCAAACTTTTTAACAGTAATTATCTCTGGGTGATAGGATTATGGGTCACTTTTGAGTTTGTTGTTCCATATATTCCACATTTTGGGGGGAATTCTTAAATAAGTTGTTGGTCCTCTTAAAGAAATACTCCGGCATTTCATAGCAAACTCATTTTTGCAAGATAAAATAAATAGCCAACTAACTTCCTACACCATCAACTGTTCAGATTTTTTCAACTGGAACTTGTAGGCAATTAATATTAATCGTGAGGGTGTAAAGAAGACTGACATTTTAAGAATAATTTTGATTTCTCATTTAAATGTGCATTTTGTTAGAGCCTTGGCTTTTCATTGCTGCAGTGGAGTGTGGGAAAAGATGTAGGAACCAGGCCGCAAGGGAGCTTGACAAAAACTGTCCAGAAAAAGAGCAACTTCTAATGGCTTTCACTCTGGATGAAATGTTTTGTTGTTTTCTAATCCTCTTGGGTGGCTGTTTCAGGAATAATTTCTGTCCTAGTATGTTTACCTCAAGGTCAAATCTGAGCATTCAAGGACTGTATCTTTTTCTGGAGTGTTCTTCACTCACTGTACCAGTCTTTGGGATGAGATAATACAACATGTTCTTAATGTGGCTTAAAGACCCCCTCTCCTTTTCCTTCTTTATCTTGTTTACTCAAAAGGGAAGGAAAACTTAGATTCTTCTGTAAGACAATGCTAATTTGTTTTTATTTTACTCTTTGAAGTATAATAAACATTTTCCATTTTATTTTTTAACCTGTAGCCATGAGTGTGTTGATTAAAAAAAAAAAATAGTAAAGACCAAATTTTTAAAGCTCAAAAAGTTAACTTTTTGGTAACTTTTTGGAAACCTTTAATTTTTATTAGCATGTGTTAATATATACAGTATTCTGGATATAAAAGATTAGGCTATAATTAAAATCAGTTGTTCATACATTTAGCCTACAATATTCCCAAATGCTAAGAAATCATTATAGATAGTGTAGTTCTTTTATGAATGGTTTATAAAGGTATAAATTGGCATAAGATCATTACAGCAGAAAATACAAAAATAGTTTGAATAATTCATTCTTTTTAAATTGCCCAAATAAAAAAAATGTTTATTGCAGATCATATAAGAAAGATGAGCACAAAGAAGAAAATGACTAGATATTCCATAGTTATAAACATCTTGGTATTTATCCATTAAGCCCTTTTTCCCTTTTCATGTATTAAGCTCACAAAACTAACTATAATAAGGACTAACCCTCAACTTTTAGTTTGAAATTTTAAACTGTAAAGTTTTGACAGCTTAAACATATATATTATTATATTTGGCACTTGCTCAGTTTATGCATGTATCCTGGCAAATCATTGTAAAACTTATCTCCCCATAAAATACTGTCTCCTGTCCTGTAATGTTTTGGGAGTGGGATGGGTGGGATGTCAACTTAAAAAAAAAGAATGAAGAAGCAAAATCCAAAATTTGTTTATTGTAGATATTTATGTTCTTTAACTCAAATCCTTCTTACAGTGGAAAAATACCAGAAATTAAGTTCTCATTAGATAATGTGTGCTTTCTGTTTTGTTTTGAAAAGAATTCCCATCAGAATTGTTTTAATTCTCTTGAGAGACATCTCCATATGCCTGGGACAGCATCTGACTTTACTTTTGTCTTCAGATTTCAGAGTCTTTGAAACAGTTACGTGTTATAAATGGAATGGTTGTGGTTGTTGTCATCTTGGCTTTAAATATAATAAATTTTGCTTGACTGGCTTTCCTTGTACCTATTGAAAGAATCAATGAGAGCTTAGCTGTCTTGTTGTTGTTATGTGCCGTCGAGTCGGTTCCGACCCATAGCGACCCTGTACAGGGTTTCCAAGACTGTCTTAGGACCTTAGTATTTGCTGAATTCTTTAAAATCTACCTTTGGATATAGGTTCTATTTCAGGATGAAGAAGCAGGCCAGTTCATTGAGTCCCAGAGACATGGATGGATAGAGATGACATGTTTGCATGTCTCTGTTGTCTTAATTCTAATATTTGATTTCTTCCTGAGGAAATAAAATGGCTCCTCTCTGTGCTGTGGGGGAAAAGAAGAGGACAGTGGGAGAAATACCCTGGCACTTGAAGAAAAAGAAAGCCCTTCCTTGTGGTTTCTGTTAGATACTTTGGGGTTGTTGTTAAGTCTTGCTTGGGGTGTGGTGGGCATGAGGAAAAGGGTCAGGCAATTTTCTTCTCAGGTTAAGTCCAGTAGTGGCTCCTTTCACATGTTAGAAGGGGAAATCTGAGCTGGGCTGTGTGATGGAGCTGGGTCAGATTAAGTGGTCTTCCACTCTCCAAATAAGGGATTCATCAGAAACTCCTGACCTGATGGGAAGCATTCTTTTTGGCGATGACTGAAACACACTCAGTATAGATAATTGGTGGTTAGTGTGCCTTGGCCTTTGAAGCCTGACCTCTAGGCAGCTGCAAATGTTGGGTCTTAACTCTTGAGGATACCGGGAGCAGATGCAAGGCCTAGAATGGTCCTGGTACCCCAGGTTATACTAGGGCAGGGAGTTGGAATGTGTCCTCAGCCAGACCTCTGACCGGAAGAGCACACCTGTCACTATTTTAAGAGACACGTGGTGGTCAGAATTTTCAGTCTGGTGACTTCTCTGAGAGGGGCCTGGTCCTTCTCACAGCGAGGTTGACAACTCTCCTGGCTGTGGTCCTTAAATACCCAATTTATCTCCTGGGGCGGAGTCAAGGAAGCACTTCCATCTCTGAGCAGAGGGATTTGATTGCCATTTGAGAAGGGAGAAGACTAGTGCACACCTTATTCTTTGTTTTAAAGGTAGGTTCTCTGGCTATTTGCTTGTTTCTAAATAAACACCCCTTACAATGGGAATCCCAAGCTTCCCTGGTAATCAGGATGATTTCTTAATTGGAAAGACTGACTTCACTTTTGAAGTACGTGTTACTAACATTAAGAATATCAGCTTTCCTCCCAGTTCTGAAGTGCCAGACAAGAGAAATCTCTGTTTCCTAAAGGGTAGAAGTTTTGTTAGAGAGTAAGCTAATTTATTGTCTTGTTCCTGAGGAAGACTGTACTTGGCTGTGTGTTGAAATTCTTATATATATATTTCTGGTTATAAGGAATCATTTTGTTGGCGTATGCTTGCATGAATATTGTATTAATTACAGTGTACATTTCCGTTGAGCTACACCCTTGTTAAAAGAGATATCTGTTCGTATGAAGTAAATATATCTTTAGTGGGTCACACTTGAGGACTGCTTCTCAGTCTTATCAATTTGTAAAGTAAAGAGATATTTAATATACAGAGCATGTTGGTCTATCACTAGAATGTTGTGCAGCTAGCTGTTCAGAGCTTGAATCTCAAATGTGCTAAATAATCTGTTTTTTTTTTTTTTTGCAAGAGTGGAATGTAGCAGCACGTGCTTAACCATTCTAGTTGGTTTTTGAAGAATTGTTGTTTTTTTTTTTAATTCCCAAATACTAACAATTAGAGAAAACCCTAATTTTGAGAGGACACATCACTGTGGCACATTGTTTTCTTTTCAACTGTAGAATTGTGTACATTTTCAATAACAACAAGTGAAGTTTTTAAGGGTTCTTTTCAGGAAGGTAATAGGGCTCATGGAATGCTGAGGTTACCCTTCTAAAGTTTAGCAACTATAACTAAGGTATAGATTTGATCCTGCATTTTTTCTCTCCTGATTCTCTTTTAGTAGCTGTTGTTGTTAAATGCTGATGAGCTAGTTCCGATTCATAGTGACCATTATTATTTGTTGGATATAGGATTTACCAGGAGCAACTGGTGGGTTTGACCCGCCAACCTTGCGTTTAGCAGTTTGGTGCTTATCCTAGAGTGTGACACCAGGACTCCCTCTTTTAAAGAGGGCTAAACTTTTTCCTTGAGCAGTAGGCACCATGCATTTGAGGGGGAATTTCATTTGGGGACCAACCTAAGTTGGATTATTTGGACTAAGCTGTATCCACAGAGATGGTGCTCTGATTTTTGTAGTCAGGCATTGTGCAAAGTGACCTGTTGGGGATCAGTGGCAGTTAGTTAGCTTGTGTAATTCGGCAACATTTTACTCAGTGTGTTTTTAGAGATAAGTGGGAGGTGATTCCAGAAAGGCTGTGCATAAAATGTTGGAATGTGTTGGAGAACTGCCAAGAGATTGGGAACAAGCTGTGTGACAAGCACTAATGCAGCCTGGGTCTGCCTTAAAATAGCTGCAATTTAACAAAATATTTTAAACTTGTCATTTCACTTGACTAAAATCCCTCCTCATACTGTATTACCAAGACACAGAAATCTTTGCTTTCTGTCCTCATTTTAGCAATGTGTTGTCTTTTTTGTGGTTTCATATATATGTGTGTATATACATATACATACATATATATATATATATATATATATGGAGTCCTGGTGTGGCTCT
>NW_006408763.1:3120128-3134182 GCF_000296735.1 Chrysochloris asiatica | reverse complement strand
ATATATATATATATATATATATGGAGTCCTGGTGTGGCTCTGTGGGATAAAGCATTGCCATATATACGTATTTATATATGATGAGGCTATGTGTTATCGCAAAGATGTAAAAGCCTCAGAAACCCAATGCAGAGTTGCTATGAGTTAGAACTTACTCGCAGGCACTTAACCACAACATAAATATGTAACACAAAACATTTGCCAATTCAGTTTTTACATGTAAGATTCAGTGTCTTTGATCACATGCCTCATGTTGTACAACCGTTACCATTACTGTTTTCCAGATTACCTCACCACCACTCACAGAAGCACAGTGGCCCACGAGGAATGACTCCCCATCATCCTACCAGTGATGTTTATTTTTTATTTATTTAAAATTAAAAAATAAAAATTATTTTTGTTCCAGCAGTTTAAAAAAAAAAAAAGTCTGGAAACGATGTGTAGGAAAATGATTCTGTGAACATAGTATCATCTGTGGTTTTACCTGGACTATTAGCACTGCATTATCCCACAGTTCACATAGTGTTTCCCCTCCCCTACCTGCTCCCTAAGGAGCTCTGATAGCGTAGTGGTTACGAATCGGGCTGTGAACCTTAAGGTCAGCAGTTCAAAACTACCAGCTGTTGCGAGGGAGAAAGATGAGGCTTTCTGCTCCCATAAAGATTTACAGCCTCAGAAACCCTGTACAGGGTCACTGTGGGTCGGAGCCAACTCCACGGTACATAACAACAACAAAGATTTACAGCCTCGGAAACCCTGTACAGGGTCCCTATGAGTCGGAACCGACTCCCCGGCATGTAACAACAACAACAACAAATTTCATATGTTTGATATGAATTATAATTTGTTGGGTTTGAATTATTGATGTTTGAACAGTAACACATTGTAGTGGCATAGAATAAAAGGTATTGTTTCTGTTGCAGAAGCATGTGGCAGTGGTAGTGTGCCGTGGAGTCCATTCCAACTCATAGTGTAGGGTTTCAGAGACTGTTAAGTCTTTATGGGAGCAGAAAACCTCATTTTTTTCCCACGAAGCAACTTATAGATTCAAACTGCTGACCTTGTGATTAGCAGTCTTAATTCATAACCCACTAGTCTATATTCACCTCAAGTTCATTGTTGATTTGCCTACTGTATTTGGTTCGTGTCTGTAATTGATATACTTTCTAACTGAAGCGTCTGTCTCTCTCTTTTTTTTTGGTAGAGAAAATCTTGTTTTTAAAATCAGAGTGGTAAAAACAAAGCCAGGAGTCTCTGGGATGGGTCTTTTACAGACTGGAGCCTAGTGGTGATGTGATAGCCCCTGAGTGGAGATGGGGGTCTGTCTGGAGGGGCTGATCCAAGAAGCTTGTTTGTTTAGGTGTTGTGAAGAAGTTTTTGAAAAGTGAAGTATTTGGCTGGTTAGTGAGTGGGAATAAGACCATAGAGGAATTAGAAGTTAAGTATTACATGAAAAAAATGAGTGAATTTTCCCAAGTTGAGGTGCTTAGAGACACAAACCAAGTTTCTGTTACTTAAGGATTTCTTAAAAGATAACAATGTTGTTGTTGTTGTTAGCTGCCATCGAGTTGCTACCAACTCATAGCAACCCTATGCACAACAGAATGAAACACTGCCCAATCCTGGGACAACCTCACAATTGTTGCTACGCTTGAGCCTATTGATGCTGCCACTTTGCCAATCCATCTCGCTGGGGTTCTTCCTCTTTATCTCTGACCCTTCACCTTACCAAACATGATATCCTTCTCTAGCGACTGGTCCTTCCTGACAATATATCTGAAGCATGAGAGACAAAGTTTGGCCATCCTGGCCTCCAAGGAGTCCTCTGGCTGCACTTCTTCCAACACAGATCTGTTGGTTCTTTCGGCAGCCCATGGCACTTTCAATACTCTCCTCCAACACCATAACTCAAAGCATCAATTCTTCTACGGTCTTCCTTATTCACTGTCCAGCTTTCTCATGCATATGAGGTTATTGAAACTACCATGGCTTGGGTACTCCTTAATCTTCAAGCAGACACTTTAAAAAGGTCTTGTGCAGCAGATTTGCCTCATGCAATACGTCGTCTGATCTCTTGACTGCTGCTTCCATGAGTGCTCATAGTTGATTCTAAGAAGAATGAAGGCCTTGACAACTGTAATCTTTTCTCTGTAGATAAGAATGTTGTTTATTGGTCCAGTGGTGAGTATTTTTGTTTTCTTTACATTGTGATGAAATCCATACCGAAGGCTGTGCTCTTTGATCTTAATCAGTAAATATTTTAAGTCCTCTTCACTTTCAGCAAGCAAGGTTGTATCATTGGCATATCACAGATTGTTAATGAGTCTTCCTCCACTCCTGATGCCATGTTTTTCTTCATATAACCCAGCTTCTGGTATTATTTGCTTAGCATAACAATGATGTTGTTGTTGTTAAGTGACGTGGAGTCAGTTCCAACCCATAGCGACCCTGTATAGGGTTTCCGAGGAGCAGCTGGTGAGCTTGAACCACCAACCTTGCAGTTCAAATGGCTTTGCAGTCTGGCGCATTAACACACAATGCCACACCAGGACTATAACAATGATAGATAACCTAATTATCCTATACCTGTAAGTCCGTTAGAAATGAAGAGTTAGGTGACTCGCAATAGTTGTACAGCTTTTTACTCCCCAAATGCCTTGCTTTCTTTTACGTTGCTGGATTTTGCTTTGTCAACATTCAGTGACTTCCCTATGTTTCAGACTACCTCTCCTTGTTCAGGAACCGTATTTCTGACTCTGTGTAAGCACTTTACTCAGAGATTTAAAAATTTATAATGATGTGTAATTGGACCTTCTGGCTAGTAGAGGTGAGGTTCTTTAAGGTATGTTTTTAGGAGGTGTAAACACATTATGAATTTTCATTATAGGAAAAACTATTATGTGGAAAAAAAGGAGGAGATACTTAGCTTCTATAGATGTGTTGATCTTTTCATTCTTAGCTGGCAAGTGGATTTTCCATAATACTTTTGACATGCTGGGAATTTTCTTTATTGAGCCAAAGACTTCTGAATTTTTGTTTAATTCTGGTTTTGCCTTTCTCTTCTTTTACATATTCCCTCTGATTTTTTATTTAAACATATCTATGATCTCTAAAGGCTAATGCGCTGACTGCATGGTCAGTTTGAACTGCAAGGTTGACGGTTCAAGCTCACCCCCCAACTCCTCAGAAACCTATACAGGGTCTCTATGAGTCATAACTGACTCGACAGCACTTAACAACAGCAATGATGAATTAACTGATACACTGAATGTAAAAGAAATAAACTACAAGCCTCTGTCACTTTTCTTAGCATATTGTGTTCTGACCTATTTGTACAAAACTATGTTTTGGATAGTTTTCACCTTAGGACTAGCCTTAGAGCCTTCATTCATCTAATCTTACAAGAGAGTTCAATCATTCAGACAAATGTTTAAATGTTTGAACATCACTTTTCTGGACTAGTATCTGAATTTTGAAAAAGCAAAACCTTTTGTTTTATACATGCAATTGGGTATTATCTCTTCTCTTTCCTATGCCTTGTACTGGAACAAACTCTTAAGACTCAGAACAAATAGGCTTAGCATTAAAAAATTCCAGTCGTAAAAATCTGTGGAATCTGCTTATATGTGATGGGGAAGGCACAATACAGACCCAAGATTTTTGACTGGCTTTTTGTGCAATGTGAAGGCAGATGAAAACATCACAAAAATCTGCTGCAGATGGCTGCAGAGTGGACAGGTGAGGACCACATGGAAGTTCATACCAGTGGAAGGTGGAGTCATGCATTGCTTTAGGAAATGCTAGCCATTTTAAGAAGTTTCTACAGCTGCTGTCGACCAGCTGAAAATAAATCGAATTGTTGTATTGGTAAGAGTTTTGCTGTCTGAAGAGGCTTGTATAAAATAGTGCTTCGGATGCCCTTAAAGATATTTACAATAGCATTAGCATAATAGAGGAAACTGGTAATAACCCAAATGTCCATCACTGGTAAGTTAGAGGAAGGAACAGTATTAAGTCAGCACAGGGAGTGCAGTGGCGCCATAGGATAAGCACTGGACTGCAAATCACTAAGTCCACAGCTTGAGCCCGTTGGCCACTCTGGGGGCAAAAGATGAGGCTTTGTGCTCCCCAAAAGATTTAAAGCCTCGGAAACCCCTATGCAATAAGGTCGCTCTGAGTCAGAACCCACTCAAAAGCACTTAACAACAACAACAGTGTAGCAGTGAAGAGTGTTGACGCTGGAGCTCTGGTTCCACCAAGAACTTGCTTAGTACCGTGGGGTGAGTGATCGGCCCATCTGTGTCTCCATTTCTTCATCATGAGAAGGGGATAAAAATAATACAGCAATACAGCCCTTATATAGGTTACTGTGAGGATTAAATATGTTAATGTAAGTAAAGTGGTTAGACTAATAGCTGGCAAATATGTAAACATTAGCTAATATTACATCCCTGAAGGGGCATGGTGGTGCAGTGGGTTGCATATTAAGCTGCTCATCACAAGGTAATCAGTTTGAATCCACCAACTGGTCCATGGGAGAAAGACGAGATTTTTTTGCTCCCCTATACCTCGGAAGGAGTCCTGGTGTGGCGCTGTGGGTTAATGCGCCAGACTGCAAAGCTGTTTGAACTGCAAGGTCGGTGCTTCAAGCTCACCATCTGTTCCTTGGAAACCCTATACAGGGTCACTATGAGTCGGAATTGACTCAGTGGCACTTGACAACAACAACATACCTCGGAAACCCTATACAGACAGGGTAGTTGTGAGTAGGAACTGAATTCATCATCAACACATGAATGGGCTACACAAATGGCTTGTGCTCAACTATTAATCATATTCAAACCCACCTAGTGGTTCTGTAGAAGAAAGACTTGGCCGTGTACTTCCTTAAGATTATAGCACAGAACCTTGTGGAGCGCAGTTCTATGACACATGTGCTCCACAGTAGTGGAAATAACTAGTAAAAACATTATTATTATTATTAAGGAAAACCATGTAATAATCTTTAACATATAGACACAAAAGCAACACACAGAATATATAAATGGTATGGCTTCATCTCTGTAGAATAATTGTTGATGTTAGCAGGTGCTGTCGAGTTAGTTCCCACTCATAGCAATAGGTTTTCCGAGGAGCAACCGATGGGTTTGAGCCTCCAACCTTGTGGTTTGCAGTCCAGTGCTTATCCTGTGGTGCCACACCAGGAGTCTCTGTAGAAAAATAATGCACAGGAAAATAAGATAAGGAGACACTCCAAATGTTAAGTTTTTTGGAGGAAGATGGGTGGAATTTGTGATTTGTGTTAGCCTCTTAATGCTTTTCTGTATTTACTTGTGTTCTACAATTAGCTTGTACTATTATAATTGGAGTCCTGGTGTGGCTCTGTGGGTTAATGCTCTGGACTACAAGGTTGGTTTGAACTGCAGGGTCGGCAGTTCAAGCTTATTAACTGCTCCTTGGAAACCCTGTACAGGGTCGCTATGAGTTGGAACCTACTCATCGGCACTTAACAACAACAGCACTCATCATTTGAAAAAAGTTAACTTTATTTTTTAAACAGTTTGTATCCCTTGCAACAATTAAAATGTTAATTATAAGAATGTCTTATTTTATTCATTAAAAGTTTTGTTGTTGTTGTTAAGTGCCGTCGAGTTGATTCCGACCCATAGCGACCCTGTACAGGGTTTCCGAGGCTATATATCTTTACAGGAGCAGAAAGCCTCATCTTTCTCCCGTGGAACAGTTGGTAGTTTCAAACTACTGACCTTGTGGTTCGCAGCCCGATTCTTAACCACTACGCTATCAGAGCTCCTTTCCATTTCGTGACAGCATCGATGGACTCAAACGTGGCAACAGTAGTGAAGTTGTCCCAAGATCAGGCAGTGTTTCGTTCTGCTGTGCATAAGGTCGTTATGGGTCGGTACCGACTCGATGGCACCTAACAACAACAACAACATGCCACTCTTTGATTCTGTAATATTTTTATATTCTTATAAAGTGCCTCAGAGTAATGAAACTCTAAACTGTTCTTTTGAATTAGTTTTCTACTATTTCAGACTGATGATGTAGTAAAAAGGATACAGATATCAGTAGTCGTATGACTTCTGTTTACTAGTGATATGATCTGGGCAAATTCTGTGATGGAATGTTAATTTTTTGTTTTCTTTCTTTCTTTGAACTTTTTATTTTGAATTGAGTGAAGGTTTACAAAGTAGATCATCAGTTTCACATTCAAGAAATCATATACTTTTCTTCCTTATATGGTTGTAATCCCCTCCATGCACCAACTGTTAATAGCATTCACCTCTATTTACTCCATCCATTGCATTCCTCCTTGTGTCTCCTGCCACCCCCATCTTTCCTAGTCCTACCTCCCTCTACATGTATATTGCCTGCCCAGTCACTCATGTCAACATGTGTATCCTCTAGCGTGTATGTGTGTGTGTGGTGTGTGTATATCATATATATGTATGTTTTTTTAAAAAAAATACGCAGGTATATGTAATTGTTTTAACAACCACAGGGCATATTCTGGAAGCCAGTCTCCTGGCTGCCACAACACAGCCTTTCTCTTTCCATGAATCTAGAGTCTTCAACTGCTCAATCTCTTCATCTCATCGCCTCTGCCTCTATTTCTAGTGTTGCTGCTTCTCTGGTTAGAGTCCCATATTTAGCTTATCCTCTTCTCTCTTGATGGTCCTATGGTCCTCTGTTCCTGGATCCTCTGCTCCTGGAATGTAAGATTAAAGACATTAGTTTTCTTATATGAAAAAGATGTACACTGGTGTGGCACTCTGGGGTAAACATTGCACTATTTACCCCAAGGTTGGTGGTTTAAACCCACCAGTTGCTCTTGGAAACCCTATGCTGGGTTGCTGTGAGTCAGAACCAACTCAGTAGCACTAACAACAACAGCATCTCAACAGTGTCAAACACTGAATACAGCAATCTGTATGGATCGTTTCTCAGTGTCTGGTACCTCAGGTACGTCATAAAAATACTCTGTCAGTGATTTTACTACCCTCACTCCCTTACCCTAACAAGCTAATTACAGACAAAATGAAATTTCATCGTTTGAAATTAATCTGTATTGTGACCTTTAGTTTTAGCTCATTGATTCTTAGTGCTTGGTTCTCTAGACTGAAGATTCTGTAGTGTTTAGTTCTGTTGACCAAGTGACCTTTTGAAAGATTCATTTTTGTTGTATACTTAATTCTACGTCCCATCTACCTCCATCCCTAAGTCTCTATCTCTGTGTTTGTTTTGTTGCTTCCAGTCAATTTGTTGCTATTAGTTGCCGTTGAGTTGACTCCAACTAATCTCAATCTGTAATAGAATGAAATGTCATCTGTAACAATAAAACGTTGCCTGGCACTGTGTCATCTTCATGAACATGTTTGAGTCCATTGTTTTGGCTACTGTGTCAGTCCACCTCATGGAAGGTTTCCCTTAGTCTTTGCTGATCCTCAACTTTGTTTTTTAGTGATTGGTCTTATTCTGATGACCTGTCGAAAGTAAGCAAGATGATGTCTCGTCATCCTTGCATCTAAGGAGCATTCTGGTTGTGTTTTTTCTAAGTCTGATTTTTTTCCTTCATCATGCAGTCTATGGTATATTCAGTATTGTTCACCAATATTGTATGGTATATTCAATATTGTTCTAATGCACAGTTCATTTAAGAAAAAATGCTTCTTCCATAGCAGGGCTAGGCTGGTACTGCAATAACAAATATCCCCAAAATTTCAGTGGCTCAAAGAACAAAGTAGTATTTCACACTCATGTGTCTATCTTGAAATGACAGGGGGCTCTGTCCGCCATTTTTGTCACTCAGGGCCTTTGACTGATGGTAGCTCCACCAGACAGAGTAACACTAGTTGTCACCATGTGGATAGGATGACCAGGAGGGTCCACATAGACCAAGGCCAGAACTAGGTCACATGGCCTCACCCAACTGCAAGGGTAGCATAGTGTATTCTTCCCATGTGACCATAAAGAGGAGAACTGGATGTGTGGAACCAGAGTTTTCTAACCAGATGTAGATAACACTGTGGCGACTGTAATGTCTAATTCAGTGTGTCTCACCAAGTTCTTTGAAGCATTTGTTTGTATTATGTTAACATGCATTATTTTAAAAGGGCATTTCTTGGTTCATTGCATTTGGACAATGCTGGGATAAGCAAAATGTAATTGGTTTCCTTAGGAGTGGGATTATCAGAACCTTTACTATACTAATATGCATTCTAGGGAAGAGTGACGTATGTTGCTAAGTATGGTGGCGTGCGTTCTGATGCATCGCTACCTTGTATAGTCTCGTCTTTCTCCCGCAGAATGGCTGCAGTGACCTCACTATGAACAGTTCAGATTATCATGTGACCCAAATTTACAGTTTACCTGACCTTGGATTTCTTCTCCTTGAAAAAAAAAAACACGTCTGAACTCCAGTCACAGCAATTCATCTCGTATGCCGTCTTCTCCTTGAAAAAAAAAGTCTCTTTTGGACCTAGGGTTCCACAAATTATATGTTTTGGGATACACTAGGCTAGTCTGTTATCAAACAAAACAAATACTAGAATTGCTTTTTAAATTATTAGATAGGTTGAGAAGAAACTTTGTTTCCTGGCTTGTTATTGCAAATATCAAATTGCAGGCAGTGGTGTTTTTGTTTTTCCATTTACCTGCCTGTGTTGAATTCATAGTTTTTCTTTAATTTAGTTGCTTTTGTGTTCTACACTTATGTTAAAAAAGAAAGGTAACTAAACCATGACCACACATGTTAGTGGTATTAAGAGATTAGATTGGTTTGAACAGATAACACAAACACACAATTTTTTATTGGCTTCAATTTTTGGGGGAGAGGGTTTCTCTTTTTTTTGTGCTTCAACTTTTGTGTGTGTTGGGGGGGGGTAGCCTCTCTTTTACTAACAAGTTTTTAGTTTTGAAATAAAACACACTGAAATGGGGACTCTTAAGAAATCAGATAGACAATTTTTGTTGCATATGTAGCAAATCTCAGAATGGAAGTTTTCACTTAAATGTGGCTGAAAACTAAGTAATAAAACTTAAGGCAAGAAAGGGCTCTTCCTGTTTAATCACGATGCTTGGGCTGTTGTTGTTGTTAAGTGCCATTGAATCAGTTCCAACCCTAGTGACCCTATGTAGGGTTTCTGGGAGCGGCTGGTAAGCTTGAACTGCCGACCTTACAATTCAGATGGCTTTGCAGTCTGACGCATTAACCCATATATTGCCACATCAGGACTTACTAAGTCCCCAGACCTTTGAATATATGGCTTTACCTTGGTTTTTTTTTTGTTTTTTTGGTAATGAATTCAGATTATATTCCAAATCATGAAATTCAGACTGAGAATTCCATTTTCATTTTCTGTTTGCATTTCCTGTTGTGAGTTAAAAGTTGCGAAGGGTGATTGTTGTTTCATGACAGGAAGCACAATTTTAAATCCATAAGATAGTTAACTCAGCACTTCCCCTTCCCTCCCCTCTTCCAATTCAAGCAAGAACTGACAAGTAATAGATGTGAATTTTTAAGAGAAAACCTCTTTTTTTTTTTTTTAACCCCAGTTTCTAATCTTGTCCTTTTTGTTGACTCTGATGTTGTGTGGAAAAAACATTCATGACCCATCATAAAAACAAACATTAAAAAATAGTTTTCACATGGCCTGGGGCTGACAGAGTCAAGCTTAATATATCAAGGGACTTAACAAATACAGGATCCTTCACTGTTCTCCTCAGAGCTGCTCCTAAGCCCTGTCACAGGACCTTTGTCTGTAGCAGAACTGTGTGTATGTGTGTGTGTACAAGATTTTGCTCTCATGAAGACGGTTAGAGTTTGACCACCTTAAATATTTGTGATGGGTTTCAGCAATATCAGGTACTAGTCACAGTGTAGGCTAGAACCTTAATTCTTAGAGGATACCAGAAGATAATGTACATCAGTTTGACTGACCTGGGAAATTTTTAGGAGCTCTTGTGGTGCTATAGGATATGCATTGAACTATTAACCATAAGATAAACAGTTGTATCCCACCAGCTGTTCCATGGGAGAAAGATGAGGCTTTCTGCTACTTTAATAAATTTACAGCCTCAGAAACCCTATACAGGGTTGTTATTAGTTGAAAGCCACTCGATGGCAGTAGTTTTTTTGGTTTGGGGGAATTTGTAACAATCCTGTTGCCATTGCTGGTTTTGAGAGAGAATTGCTAATTGTCTCACCTTTGAGGACCTATAGTGAGTCCCCTTGTGAACAACTTCATGTGCCAGCTAGAAAGGTGCCTTTAGGAAGATTGTGGTAACCCAGTGTTTCCCACTGCAGGCTCGTAGCCAGAAAGATGGCAGGAAGTACTTTGAAGTTTTAGTTTGGATCAGCCCCTGTACGTGTTAGTCCAGCTATCTTAGTGTATAATTGTGTATACATCACATAGTATCAACAGGGACATTTGGTGAAGTCAGATGTCCTCTGGTAAGGGCAGACATTTCATGTTAAGTCTGACAGTTATTGTGGGCCAGCTACAGCTACATAGAACTCCTTAGTGTCTCCTTGTGACCATTTCAAAGTGCTGAACCTTGAAAGGCATCTTCCCTTGGGTTATTTGGGTCACTTGTGATGTATTTTAAAATTTTATTAGGAGGTTAGTGCTCATGTTAGCTATTTTGATGCTGTCAAACTAATAGTGTTCATGGTTAAACATTTATAGGGAAAATAGAAGATACTTTTGAAAATACAATGTACCAAGAGTGGGGGAGTAAGGGGGGGGTTCTTTTTTTTAATTAGGGAAAGAAGAGAAGCCTATTGTCTGCAGAACTAAAAGTGATCACATATATCATGCCCATCTTTGTCTTAATAAAAATAGCAAGCAACTGTGTCCTGACTGCCTGGGCCAAGCTGAAGGAGGTAAGAGTCATTCCAAAATAGAAAAGAGCCCAGTTAAATATTACTTGGAGTCCTGGTGTGGCGCTGTAAAATAAGCACTGTACTGCTAACTGAAAAGACAGTGGTTCAAACCCATCAGCCACATTACGGAAACTCTGTATAGGGTTGCTGTGAATCAGAAGAGACTAGATGACGTTTAACAACAACACCAAACATTACTTTGGTACATTGTATATATTTAAAATTTCTCAGACCCAGAGATTTAAAGGCAGTTCTGAAAAACCTGGCTCCACCCCTTAGACACACACACAAACGTGCACACTGATTGGTAACCAAATCTAGACTATGATGGGTGATGAAGAGTAAATCCCTTCGAGTCTCTTATCTTCATGGACATGGGGAGTATCTTCAGTGGTTGAGTGTGGTTTTAGGACTCACACGACCTGGTTGGAACCTGGTCTCTGATAGTTATTATCTTACTATCTGCAGTTTTGGTAGGTGGTCCTATCATTAATGGGCAATTTATAAGGTGAAAGAGGGTACTTTTAATCATTGCACCAGGACATAAGACATAAACTGGGTCTGTATGAGGCAAACCAGATAATAAAGTCACCTTAGTCCTAGTGGGACAGTGATTCAGTGTTTGACTACTAACCAAAAGGCCAGTGGTTTGAACCTACTTAGGGGCTTTGTAGGAGAAAGACTAGGTTATCTGCTCCCATAAAGATTGCAGCTTTAACTCTATGGGGCAGTTGTGCTGTGTCTTATACAGTAATTTAACACATCTTTATAAATTACCTATCTTTGTCTCAATTTCTGCACTTGATAAATGGGCATAATGATAGTGCATACTTTTTAGGGTTGTTGTTGTTAAGTGCTGTCGAGTCGGTTCCGACCCATAGCGACCCTGTACAGGGTTTCCGAGGCTGTAAATCTTTACTGGAGCAGAAAGTCTCATCTTTCTCCCACGGAACAGCTGGTAGTTTCGAACTGCTGACCTTAAGATTCACAGCCCAATTAGTAACCATTACGCTACCGGAGCGCCCTACTTCTTAGGGTTAGGGAGATTAAATGCAATAAACTTGTGAAAGTGTTTAGAATGTTGTTTGGCATGTAATGAATGTTCATTATTTTTTTAAATTGTCATATTTAGAATACTTAATTCATGCAATAGACACGTACGTATTCAGCTTACTTTTTATTGTCATCAGTATTATTTCTCCAAGCAGATTTTGCTTTTAACTTTATTGAACAGTAGCATTTATTAATGACGTCTTACATTTCGGGCACTTACTCAAACTTAACTTGCTTTAGCTGAGTTATTTATTGTGATAAAAGCTCTGAAAGTAAACATTTATTTTGTTAGCTACTGGTTTATCTGGCACTTAACTTACCTAACTAGCATCTGTGGTTCAGAGGAGGCTGGGCTCTGGCACACTGGGTTTATCAGGCTGTGGTAAGTAGTAGCCACATTACAAATCACAGGATTTACAACTGACCCTGAATATGGAAATATGGTGGGTTGGTGGCTGGGTTGGTGGGTGGATGGTGAATGCCAAAACTAGAGTTCCACCCTACATTTCCCAAGTTGGCCTTTCTTGGAATCGTTACATGTAGTTAGACATAGTCAGGAAAGACATAAACAGCTAAATTAGAATTTCAGATAAATAACAAATAATTGTGTAGTATAAGTATGCCCCAGGCAATATTTAGGACATTTTTTTCACTCAAAAATTTGTTGATTATCTTAACTTTCTGTTGGTATCCTACCTTATATCTGGCAATCCTATTTCTATAGTCTAAAAGGACCCCCAAGATGTAGGCTGATATAGTGGCAGCTATAATGGACTCTAATATAACAATTGTGAGGAAGGTGCAGGATTGGGCCATTTTGTTCTGTTGTGCATAGTTGGGTCACTGCTATGAGTTGGAACCAACTCCATGTCACCTAACAACAACAAAAGGGACTTACTCCTCTACTCAGTATTATCACATTCAAATGATAAGTATTTACTTTAAAAAAAAAAAAATGCTTTTTTGGGTAAGTAATAAGCTCCGTAGTGGTTACGAATCAGGCTGCTAACCTCAAGGTCAGCAGTTTGAAACTACCAGCCGCTCTGCAGGAGAAAGATGAAGCTTTCTGCTCCTGTAAAGATTTATAGCCTTGGAAACCCTGTGCAGGGTCTCTATGAGTCAGAACTGACTCCACAGTACTTAACAGCAACAAATGTTTGAACTTAAAGTGTTGAAGAGCAAAGGTGTCAGCTTGAGAACTAAGGTGCTCCTGACCTAAGCCATGGTATTTTCAGTAACCTCATATGCATGTGAAAGCTGGACAGTGAATAAGGAAGACCATAGGAGAATTGATGCTTTTGAATTATGGCGTTGGAGGAGAATATTGAAAGTGCCTTGGGCTGCCAAAAGAACAAGCAGATCTGTGTTGGAAAAAGTACGTGGCCAAACTTCGTCTCTCACACTTCGGACATATTGTCAGGAGGGACCAGTCGTTGGAGGACGATATCATATTAGGTAAGGTGGAGGGTCAGAGAAAAAGAGGAAGACCCCCAGTGAGATGGATTGGCAAAGTGGCAGCATCAGTGGGTTCAAGCGTGGCAACAATTGTGAGGTTGGCCCAGGGTTGGGCAGTGTTTTGTTCTGTTGTACATAGGGTCGCTATGAGTTGCTACCAATTCTATGGCACCTAACAACAACAACAACAACGTTTGAACTTGCAAAACAGTCAATATTTTCTATCGCCCAGTTAGAATGGACAGTTGATAAGTTGTTACTGAGTAGCTGTTGCTCCACCTAGGCCAAGGCAAAAAGGAATTCAGTCTTGTTTGTCATAGAAGCAGGGATTATGTTAGCTTGGTGGATTTAGTCCAGGCCTTTTCTCCTAGTAAGGAAGATCATTTGGTTAAGGTAATTTGAATCCCTGGCCAGCCTAAGGAATTCTTCATTTTGTGATTGAATTACTTCATTCATCATTGTGTGTTTGTGTGTGTATGTGGTTATATTTACCTGTTAATATGTTGTTGTTGTTAAGTGCCGTCAAGTCGGTTCCGACCCATAGCGACCCTGTACAGGGTTTCCGAGGGTGTAAATCTTTACGGGAGTAGAAAGCCTTATCTTTCTCCCTCGGAGCGGCTGGTAGTTTCGAACCGCTGAC
>NW_006408763.1:3055090-3120028 GCF_000296735.1 Chrysochloris asiatica | reverse complement strand
CTCATCTTTCTCCCGCGGAGCGGCTGGTAGTTTCGAACCGCTGACCTTAAGGTTTGCAGCCCAATTCGTAACCACTACGCTACCAGAGCTCCTTTAATATAGAGGGTTTCATTATCATTACGAATGACCTTCAAATACTCTTCCCATGAAAACCTCTTCTTCCTGTTTTTGACTTTCAGTTGTGCTGCCTGGAAAAAGTTTGATGAAGGTTTTTTTGCATCAGCTTTGGAACTCTTTCAGCAGTCAGCCTTTGGAAATGCTGATTGGGAGATTATAGGCTGTGGAAACTGGACTGTTTATTTGCATTTTTTACACTCTGGGTATGATGCCTCTGTTAAGGAAGAACTTAGAGGAAAAGCATTGCCAGATTAATGATAAACAGGGTGAAATTTGTAATGGCAAGTAAAGGTTGAAATTGTGCCTGTTGGTGAAAAGTGAGGCAGAACAGCAGATGGATTTTGGATCAAATCTTTTGCCATTGAGTTGATATGACTCATAGCCGCCTGCCTACTCTATACAGATATACATAGCCTCATCTTTTTCCAACAGAGTGGCTGCTGGGTTTGAACTGCAACTTTTCTGTTAGCAGTTGAGTACTTAACCACTGTGCCATCAGGGCCCCTTTTAGACCAGTACTGGATTTTTAATCGCTGACATTTTAAAAGTGTAATATACCCAGTGTAATGTACAGGTTTCAAGGAACTCTGGTAGCATAGTGGTTACGAATCGGGCTGCGAACTGCAGGGTCAGCAGTTGGAAACTACCAGCTGTGCTGCGGGAGAAAGATGAGGCTTTCTGCTCCCGTAAAGGTGTACAGCCTCGGAAACTCTGTACAGGGTCGCTGTGAGTAGGAAACGACTCCACAGCACCAGCACGTAACCACTACCACCAATGTACAGGTTTCAGATTATCCTTTGAAGAGAAATGCACAGTGAGTGGTAAGAGCTACTTCAGGCACAGATAGTGTGTGGGTGGGCTAGCCTAGGGAAACAACACAGTTTGGGTTTTTTTTTTTGTTGTTGTTCAAAGCACTGGATGTAGATACAGATGCTTTTTTTGTTGTTGACTGTGGTTTTACATACAGAAATGAATTCTTTGCACATTAAGATTAGTGCTAGTGAAGTTTTAGATGCTGTTATTTTGAAGAACGTCTTTCTCTTCTATGTTTATCTTCCTTTCCTAGCTGTGTTCTGTTCTCCTTATTGCTATGTTGAGCAGCATATTTCTGTTGGACAAAAATGAGGGTTTGGTTTTTTTTTTTTGCTCCATAGTGTGGTAGAATGGATTTATATGATTACTGGAACACTTGAACTGATTGATTACATTTCCTAGTGTTTACAGGTGTTTGTTTGAATGGAATTGTCTAAAAATGTAGAAATGTTGGCATTTTTGAGCAGTGGTTCTCAACCTTGGCTATACACTGGAATTAACTGAGGAAGCTTAAAACTGCTGATGTCTGGGGCATCAAGATTTTAAAGAAGTCACCCGATGATTCTAATGAACAACCTGGCTTGTACACTGCCATCTGATCTACTCTCAGAATTAATATCTCTAGCCTACACTGTCCTATATGGTAGCCACTAGCTCCATCTGGCTATTTATAGTGAAATTAATTCAAATTAAATAAAATGAACAATTCGATTTCTTACTCACAGTGCCCATATTTCAAATGCTCAGTAGCCATTTCTGCTTTGGGGCTGCCATATTTGTGCAGGTACATGAATAGAACAGTTCCATGGTGGCAGAAAGTTCTGCTGGAAAGCCTAGGTTTAGGTTGTATGTAGGGTGTCAACACAACAGAGGAAGCTGAGAACATCTGAGAAGTCTGACACAGGAAGGGCAGGCTGGGAATAGCCCTAATCCAACAGGACTTGCCTGTACTGAGTTACCCTGGACTTTTTTAGCAGCCTTGTTCTTAATGGCCTTTTGGCACCAAAAGTCCTGCAGCAGTTGGTACAAAGGATTATATGTCACGTTTTTCAGAAAGATCCCCTTTATACCAGCCTGGCCTGAAGGGAGTGTGGTAAGAACCCAAGGGCAAGAAATTGTGAACTCCAAAGAAAGTCCAGGGCTAGGAAGCAAAGAATGCAGCTTTATTTTTGCAGAGCCCAGGAATGCCATGTAGGGGTGAAAGTAGGTGAGAGGGGATTGTGTTCCTTTGGTTGAAAACAGACCTGCAATAGATGTTTGCCTCTCGGCTCATTTCTAGTGTGTGGGAGAGAAGGATGTATCATCTTTCTAGTGAAATGAAGTTCCATTGAAGGCCCTTATGTTTTAGGGGCAGGCTAGGATGGAGAGGGTTTGAAAGAATGGGATGGAAATAAAACCATGTGTAGTCACATAGAGATCCCAATGAGCTTTATGGATCATATAGAGTCACATATAGACTGCATATAGATCCAAGTAGGGGTAGTATTGTGGATTGAATTCTGTCCCTCTGAAATATTTGTTGGAATCCTAATCCCATTTGGGAATTGGGATTTCTTTGTCATGTTACTGAGGTTTATCAGTATAGGGTGTGGTGTGTCTTACACCTCATCATCTTCAAGATGTGAGACAAGGAAGCACAAATGGGGGAAAACAGATGCCCTCTTTTTTGGAGATTGCCAAGGAAGTGAGGAATTCCCAGAAAAACACTAGAGAACCTGAGACTGAGAGTTTTTCTCCCAGAGTGGATACAAAAAAGCCTACCCTTAGAGCTCGTGCCCAGAATTTAGACTTTTAGCATCTTGAACTCTGTGAGAGAAAGTAAATGTCTGCTTGTCAAAGCTACCCACTTTGGTTAGAGCAGCACTAGATAACTAAAACAGGGAGGATTGTGGGAGAGAAAGGTTAGAGGAAAACTCAGTTGTGCTAAATAAACAAAAGACTGAGGGTTTTCTTAGTGATGCTTTCCTCTTTGGCAAGCCTTCCTCCTGCAGGAGCCTGCAGCCCAGTCTGTACCATTCAAGATTTCTTTGCTGTGCTTTCTTCTGCCCTGCATTTCTCTGGACAGGAACACCTCCCCAGGAACACTTCCCACTGCTTTTCCTGAACCCCGCCCCCGCCCAAAAAAAAAAAAAAAAAATGCCAAGTGGTCATGGGCACAGGGAGTGGCAGGGGAACCCTCAGAGAATGTGAAGAATCAAATGCATGTAGATGGTGCAGGGACAAGAGTGCCAGTGGCTTGATGGCCCATGAGCCACTTGAGAAAATGTCTGTTCTCAGTCTGGGGTGAAGTGTCAGTGCCTGTTCCTGTCTCACTGCTCCGCTTGAGTTTTGTAGGTTGTGCAGTTTGTATGCAGGTGCTATGGACTGGATTGTGTTCCCAAAAAAGATGTAAATCCCAGTTCCTGTTATACCTGTGAAAGCTCGGTGGCTCCATACAATAAGCACTGGAATGTGAACCACAAGGTCCATGGTTCAAGCCCCCCAGCCACTCCACAGGGGAAAGATTTAAAGCTTCAGAAACCCTATACAGGATCATTATGAATCAGAACCAACTCCACAGCACTGAACCCCACAACATTATACCTGAGGCTGTAATTCCATTTAGGAGTCCTGGTGTGGTACTGTAGGATAAGCACTCAACTGTAAGGTCAGTTTGAACCACAAGTTTGACAGTTCAAACTCACCAGCTGCTTTTTGGAAACCCTATACAGCAGGGATGGGGAACATCATTTGGTCTCGCTCTGCCAAGGCAACTGCAGTTCCAGTTATAATGTTGTTGTTGTTAAGTGCCATTGCGTCGGTTCTGATTCAGCAACCCTGTGTAGGGTTTTCGAAGAGTGGGTAGTGAATTTGAACTTCCGACCATGTGTTTGAGTGCATTATTCCATAGGGTCACACCAGGACTCCAGCTATCACATTGTTGCTGTTGTTAAGTGCGTTGAGTCAATTCCAACCCATAGCAACCCTGTATAGGATTTCTGAGGAGCAGCTGGTGAGCATGAACCCCCGACCTTGCAGTTCAAATGGCTTTGCAGTCTGACGCATTAACCCACAGCGCCACACCAGAACTCCAGCTATCAAATTAGGGATGAAACATAATAGGATGATTGTAAAGCTGATGCTCTCTCCTGTAAACTGTCACTCGGTTCACAATAAAAATTTATTAAAAAAAAAAAAATTAAGCATGCTATTATTTGGTTCACAAAAACCACCCTCTTGTGGTCTCTGTTACAGAACCATTAGATAACTTAGACACCAGCTAAGTTGTTTTGACAATGTTGAATCCAAATAAATGACTTTATTGGCAACACTGACCTCCTCTCGATAAGGAGCACATGATCGGGACCCATGTAGGACTTTTACACATATCAGAAAAATAAACAATCAAAAAACCCCTCTGCCACTGAGTCAGTGTTGACTCATGGTGACATTTTATAGGGTTTCTGAGACTGTAATTCTGTACAGGAGCCGGCAGCTTTATCTTTACCCCCTGGAGCAGCTGGTGGGTTTGAACTGCCTCCCTTGCTGGTTAGCAACCCAGTGTCTAACCCACAATGCCACCAGGGTTCCTCACTGCCTAGTCAACCCTGCTTTTAATTGTTGCCAAACGAGGCGTGTTTCCGTCCCTTCCCATTATTAGTAATTTGTATATATTTTGCTAACAGTCACTTGTTACTTTGAATTATGTCTTCCACCTTTATTTCACCTGGTTTTTCTTTATATTAAGGAGCTTTGGTGGGATAAGCACTGGACTGATAGTTAGGTTTCTGTGTGAACCCAATGAGGCCAGGATTTCCCAAGGATTAGCAGTTGGGATGTGCTTATTCCTATGTTGATGAAACCTAATACAGGCATAGTTAGCTCTGTGATGAGTGGCTATTAGCAGCCAATCAATTGGAGGACTGCTTCCTTGGGGGTGTGGTTTGCTCCTAATATAATGGACAAATGGGAGGGACTTGCTCTCTTTCTTCCTTCCATCAGGGACGTGGGACTCTACAATTGTGAGATAATAAACTTATATGTATATATAAATATAATATGTATAATTATATTTTTCACCCCCTCCGGAAAACCTAACCTAATACGTGTTAGCAGTTCAAACCCACCAACTGTTCAGTGGGAGAAAGATTAGACTTTCTGCTCCCATAAAGATTTACAGCCTCAGAAATCCTATTGAGGGTCGCTATGAGTCATAATTGACTCAATGGTTTTTTCCTTTTTCAAACTCAAGAGAGTTAGATAGGAAATACTAACCTTTTGTAAAAACAGGAAAATGGAAAGTTGGAATGACCAAAATGAAACGCTAGGAATAATGATGAAAAATAAAGCAATGACTACTTCTTTATCTGGAGTAGCCCTAGTTTGGTGCTGTAGGATAAGCATTGGACTGCTGACCACAGCCATAAGGTTGGTGGGTCAAACCAACTACTCCTTCGAAACCGTGTCTTATAATCAGGACCAACGCGACGACACTTACCAACTATAGCTTCTTTTTCTTGTGTAGTAGAGCACCATCCTGGTAACTCTCTAAGGTGCTTCTGGTTCTCTTTGCTTATGGACTTCAGAAACGCACTGCCTTCAAGTCAATTCCAACTCATAGTGACTCCTACATAGGGTTCCCAAGGCTGTAAATTTTTATGAGAGTCAAAAACCCTCATTTTTCTCCTGTGGAGTAGCTTGTGCATTTGAACTGCCAACCTTGTGGAGAAGGGCCTTATGAAGAATGACTGGGCCACTGTTTAATAATAAGGGAGTATTGTTGTTAAGTGCCATCTAGTTGGTTCTGACCCACAGCGACCCTGTAGAGGGTATCGGAGGAGCAGCTGGTGAGGTTGAGCTGCCGACTTGGCAGATGAAATTGACTTTGCGGTGCATTAACTCACATCCCAAGTCCTTGAAAATTTGCATTCTGAAGTGCTACCTTTGAGTTACTTGGTTTGTCAGAATCAAACATGAGAAATTTTGTAGAAATAAATAGGCCTGGATCCTTGGCAGTTTAATTTAAATTACAGTTAAAACAAGAGGACAAGGTGATATATATCATCTTATTGGTGGTTTCCAAACATGTATCTCAGAATCACCCAAGGAATTTTGAAAATAATTTAGGTTCCAGCCAGAATTCCTTGAGTGATTCTAGAAGTCACCTAACAACAACAGGTGCTCATGGTAAACAATCAGGATTGGAGACCACTGGCTTTATCTAAATCTGTGTCTGTTTTGATGAGGAAATTAAAGATTAAGGAGGTGAACTGGTTTCCCTGAGGTCCAAGATACTAGAGATAAGATTAGACTTGGTCCCTTCCACCTCTGAGATTTTGTGACTCCGCTTTCCCTTTAGACACACTCTTGTCGGGCCGGTAGCCTTCTTTCTGAAATCTGCTGCTTTTCATTTATTTTTGGCAGTGTATTGACTTCTCCTGTTTAGTTCCCAGGTTGCTTAATCACAAAGGGTGGGTTGTCCCAGGTCCTGCACAGTCACACGAGCTAGAAGTGAGCTTTGCAGGTGGTCTCTGGGATCCTTTCCCTTGGATTTCAGTACAGTATACTGACTTCTCTGTGATTTAAAGTTTCTCTCCTTCCCCCATCATTAACAACAACAAAAGTTCTGTCTCCCCGTGTATTTTGGCTGCTGAGTAATTCCAGATGGCACGTTTTGTATAAGGGGAAAAAACAACAGAATTTTTTCACACTTTTCTGTGATTTATTTTTCTGCTTTCATTTTTAATGAAGTTATTAAGATTACTAAATCTTACAAAGGACTCATTTTGTGAAGAGACTGACCACTGAACAAACATATGCATATAATATTTAGCTTCCTTGACAAAAATTGAGTGCTGTTGCCATCCGGAGCTTAAAATGACAATTCAAACTTACTAGAACTCAAAAGTTAAGAAAAAGAATGTTTACTGCTTGGGTTTGACACTGGTAAATGAGTGATGAAAATGGGATGTGTTGAAATAAGATGATGTAATTGGAAATATGGAGTCCTGATGTGGAGCTGTGAGCTAATGTGCTGGACTGCAAAGTTGGTTTGAACCACAAGGTCAGCGGTTCAGGCTCACCAGCTGCACCTTGGAAACCTTTCCTGTACAGGATCGCTATGGGTCAGAACCAACTGGACGGCACTTAGCAACAGCAACAGTGTTATTTGGAGTCTGGTGTGCACTGGACTGCAAAGTCGGTTTGAATTGCAAGGTCTGCGGTTCAAACTCACCAGCCGCTCCCTGGAAAACCTATATAGGGTTGTTATGGGTCGGAACCAACTTGACGACACTTAACAACAGCAGTTGAAAGTGCTTTGAAAAATGCACAGCAATCAGTATACAGATGTAAGTTACTGATTTTTAAAATCATAATTCTTGTTTGAATGGTATGATTTTGAATGATTAATAGCTTTTAATGTTTCAACATATGGAAATCTCTAGTTGGGAATATGTTGCAAAATATTGCTGAGTATGAAGATTATTTATAGAAAGTGTCTTTTATTTTGAAATGCTGTTTTCACTGTAATTTTTATTAGTTTGAATTTTCTGGATCAAGCAGAGGACTTATGTTCTGTAACTTGAGTATACAACATTTTTAACCTAGCTGTATTCCCATAAGAATATGAGAATTTTAGCATTAGATTTTTCTGGGATGATGAAGAAAAGGATGGGTAATAACTTTTGGAGATTTTGTAAATAGATTTTTAAACTTCTTGAGTAGTACTTTAATTTAGGTGGAGTCCACAAAAAACAGAAATATGGACTGGTATTGGCAATTTTGAATCTGACATTAACAAGGTTTAATATGCCAGGAATGGCAAATTGAAGAGGAATGGCGTTGCATTCATCATCAAAAAGAACACATATCAAGATCTGTCTTGAAATACAACAGTGTCTGTGATAGGATAATATCCGTATACCTACAAGGAAGACCAGTTAACACTACTTTCATTCAACTTTATGCGCTAACTACTAAAACCAACGATGATGAAATTCAAGAATTCTGCCAACTTCTTCAGTCTGAAATTGATGAAGCATTCAGTCAAGATGTATTGATAACTGCAATTGGAATGCAAAGGTTGGAAACAAAGAGAAAGGATCAGTAGCTGGAACATATGGTGTTGGTGATAGACACTATGCTGGAGGTCACATGATAGAATTTTGCTAGACCATTGACTTCTTCATTGCAAACACCTTTTTAAAACAATGTAAAAGACGACTAAACACATCTACCTCACCAGATGGAATACACAGAAATCAAATTGACTACATCTGTGGAAAGAGACAGTTGAAAAGTTCCGTATCATCAGTCAAAACAAGGCCAGGGGAAGACTGTGGAACACACCATGAATGCAAGTTCAGGCTGAAACTGAAGAAAATTAAAATAAGTCCGTCAGAGTCAAAATATGACCTTGAGCATATATCCCATGTGCATTTAGAGATCATCTTTAGAACAGATTTGATGCATTAGACACTAAAGACCGAAGACCAGAAAAGTTGTGGGAAAACATCAGGAACACCATATAGGAAGAAAGCAGTAAGTCATTAAGAAGACAAGAAAGAAGGAAAAGACCAAAAATGGATATCAGAATAGACCCTGAAACTTGCTCTCCAGGGTAGAGATGGTAAAGCAAATCGAAGAAATGAGGAGGTAAAAGAGCTGAATAGAAAACTTCAGAGGTCAGCTCAAGAAGGCAGAGTCAAATATTATGCTAAAATGTGCAAAGACCTGGAGTTAGGAAACCAAAAGGGAAGAACACACCCAACATTTCTCAAGCTGAGGGAACTGAAGAAAAAGTTCAAGCCTCAACTTGCAACATTGGTCAAACTATTGAATGATGCAGAAAGCATCAAAAGAAAGTGGAAATAGTTGAAGTTCAATCATTTCAAGAGGTAGCATATGATCAAGAGCCAGTAATACTAAAGGAAGAAGTCCAAGGTGCATTTAAGGCATTGGCAAAGAACAAGGCTCTGGGAATTGATGGAATACAAATTGAAATGTTTCAACAAAGTGATGCAGCACCGGAGGCAGTCACTCATGTATGTCAAGAAATTTGGGTGGAGCGATGGAGCAGCTGGAGACTTTAGATCCAGAGAGAGAGAACGACTGTGTGCTGAAGACCTGGGGAGTACGGGGGAAGGATTGCATGGAGGGGATTGTAACCATGGCAATGAGACGATATATGATAGAATGAATGTAAGACTGATGTTCTCCCATGTAAACTATCACATAATTCACAATAAAACATTAAAAAAAAAAAAAAAAAAATTTGGAAGACAACTACCTGGCCAACAGAGTGGAAGAGATCCATGTTTTTTGACTATTCCTGAGAGGTGATCCAATGGAATGCAGAACCATCAGACAATTTCATTAATATCTCATGTAAGTAAAATTTTGCTAAAAATAATACAAAAAGGGGTACAACTGTACTTTGATAGAGAACTGCCAGAAGAGGACATGGAATGAGGAATATCATTGCTGACGTCAGATGGATCTTGGCTGAAAGTAGAGAAAACCAAAGAGATACTTAGCTGTGCTTGATTGACTATGCAAAGGCTTTTGACTGTGTGGGTCATAACAAGCTATGGATAACATTGTAGAGAATGAGTATTCCAGAACTATTAATTGTGCTCATAAGGAACCTGTACCTAGACCAAGAGGCAGTTGTTCAAGCAGAACAAGGGAACACTGAATGGTGTAAAATTAGGAAACGTGTACATCAGGATTGTAGTCTTTCTCCATACTTGTTCAGTCTATGATGAGCACATGATCCGAGAAGCTGGATTATATGAAGAAAAACATGGCATCAGGATAGGAGGAAGACTCATTAACAACCTGCAGTATGCAGATGATACAACCTTGCTTGCTAAATGGTAAGAGGACTTTAAGTACTTACTGATGAAGATCAGAGACTGCTATATGGGTTGCACTTCAATGTAAAGAAAACACAAATCCTCACCGCTGGACCAATAAACAACATCCATATCAATGTAGAAAAGATTGAAGATGTCAAAGATTTCATTTTACTCAGATCAACCATCAACACTCATGGAAACAGTAGTCAAGTAACCAAACGACATATTGCGTTAGTCAAATCTGCTGCACAAGACCTTTTTAAAATGTTGAAGAGCAAAGATGTCAATTTGAGGACTAAGGTGCGCCTGACCCAAGCCATGGTATTTTCAATAACCTCATATGAATGTGAAAACTGAACATTGAATAAGGAAGACTGAAGAAGAATTTATGCTTTTGAGTTATGGTGTTGGAGGAAACATTAAAAGTACCATGGGTTGCCCAAAGAGCAAACAAATCTGTGTTATAAAGAAGACGTGCATCCAGAGTGCTCCTTGGGAGCCAGGATGGCCAAACTTCATCTCATACTTCAGACATATTGTCAGGAGGGACCAGTCCCTGGAGAAGAATATCATGTTTGGTAAAATGGAGGGTCACAGAAAAAGAGACCCCAAGCGAGATGGATTGTTACAGTGGCAGCTCAAGTGTAGCAACGATTGTGAGGTTGGTGCAGGACAGAGCAGTGCTTTGTTCTGTTGTGCATAGGGTCGCTATGAATCAGTAATGACTCAGTGACATCTAACATCAATAACAACAATTACATACGATCTCAGTAAAGAAAGCAAACCAGTTGCTGTTGAGTTGGTTCATGCCAACCTAAGTGCACAGAGTAGAACTCTGTTCCACACGGTTATCAAGGCTGTGATCTTTGTGAATCACATCACCAGCCCTTTCTGTGGTATCTCTGAGTGGGCTCAGACTATCAACCATTTGGTTAGTAGTCCGTTCCTTAACCAAGTGTGTTTCCTAGCAACTCTTTTCTTCAATTTGGGTGTGTTTTATTGTAATACTACCCCATTATAGATGGACAGGAAGTGTTAGTCAGAATGTTGAGCGCTTTTATGTGCTGGGCTCGGTGCTGGCACCAGACTCAGAAATGAGACAGGTCTGCCCTCACAAGCTTCGGTCAGTGTTCAGAAGAGGGAACAGGGAGCTGGGAACAAGTGCTGTGATAGAGTTGTCGCTATGATCTGTAAAATGCGCGACATGAAGAGTAAGCATGTTTACTGAGGTAAGTGCCTTGTGGGAGGTGATAGGGACAGCTTCCTGAAGGAAGGCTGGTATTTGGAGAATGGAGAGTGTTGTTAGCTGGAAGGATTTGGTTGTGTGGAGGTTCCAGGCTGAGGAGAAAATAGTGTGCCCTGGGGAACTGTTTTGATATGATGGGAACAGAGGCGTGCTAAGGAGTGGGGAGAACTGAGGCAAGGTGAAAAGTCCTGAGTATCTTGAAAGGAGGTTTTTCCCTAAAGATGCAGGGAGAGGCTGCTGACAAATTTTAGGCAAGTTTGTGTGTTTTTCAAAACTCCCTTGAGGTCCTTGTGGAAGTGAATGGATTCCAGTAGAGCAAAATGGCAAGTAGGGCAACCAGTTAGAAGACTATCACTACCTGAGTTTAGAAAAATGTTGAGGAACCTGTAGTAAGGTTAATAGTATGCATCCTTTTAGGTCCAGCAAAATTGTCAACAATGACCATGACTGACAGGAAAACCTGAATTTTCAGCCTGTCATGGTGAGGGTTTGGCTTCTCTCCCAATTAGTAACAGATTGTGAAAAGTTTCCAAATCATATTCATATCATTGTCCACATTATACCGCGCTTTGCAATACTCAAATATGTTCTCTCTTGATGATTTTGCAACTAGGTAAACAAACTTTCTTATTCCCAACTGTTTGCATACATTATGATTTGAACTCTTGGGGTT
Organism: Chrysochloris asiatica; assembly: GCF_000296735.1. Lineage (NCBI taxonomy): Eukaryota > Metazoa > Chordata > Mammalia > Afrosoricida > Chrysochloridae > Chrysochloris > Chrysochloris asiatica. The sequence continues at coordinate 3,108,339 of NW_006408763.1, read as the reverse complement.
GATGTTCTTGTAGAAAGCACTGCCTGTATATGAAGGACTGTGTTCCTGAAGAATTGACACGTAAATATTTGAACATTGTATTTTAAATGCTTTTAACAGTGCACCATTTAAACTAAATTCTGTGTAAAATCTGTGGTTTTAAAATTTTTATTTTAATGTAATTTTCTAAATCTTTTTTCTAAATCCAGATTTTCCTATTGTTGTTGTTAAGTACCGTGATTCAGTTCTAATTCATAGCAACCCTCTATAGGTTTCCAAGGAGCAGCTGGAGGATTTAAACCACTGACCTTGAGGTTAGCAGTCCAGTGCTTACCCTACAGCATTGTTGTTGTTGTTATGTGCCGTGGAGTCGAACCGACTCATAGACAACCTGCATAGGGTTTCCAAGGCTGTAAATCTTTACGGGAGCAGAAAGCCTCATCTTCCTCCCATGGAACAGCTGGTAGTTTTGAACTGCTGACCCTGAGGTTAGCAGCCCAATTTGTAACCACTACGCTTCCAGAACTTACAGTATCATTGTTGTTGAGTGCCATCAAGTCGATTCTGACCCATAGAAACCTTGTATAGGGTTTCCAAGGAGCAGTTGGTGAGCTTGAACCGCCAACCTTGCAGTTCAAAAGGCTTTGCAGTGTGGCGCATTAACCCACAACGCCACACCAGGACTCATTAGGATTTGCTTAAAGAAACATATATTGAGCATTTCTGGATGGAAACATATTTAGTTCTTTAAATGTTTCCAAAGAAATAAGGTATTTTTGCTTGATGGTAAATATTTTTTAAGAACTTTTTTTAAAAAAAGATTTAACGTATTTGTTTTACAGTACACTTAAGTTTGAAAAATAACTTCTCATTATGGAAATAATAAGGAACTTGCTTGTATGCCCATTTCGTTAACATTTTGGTAACTTCTTCCTGATTTTCCATTCATACGTTTGCACCCAAATGTGTGTATGATTGCATTCACTTTGTTCCATCATGAGTTGTATTAATATTTAAAAATTTTCAAAGTGTGTTTCATAGCTGTATAAAGTATATATACAATCTCCTTTCACTAGATATCTATATTGTTGTTGTTGTTGTTAAGTGCTGTCAAGTCAGTTCTGATCCATAGCAACCCTGTATAGGGTTTCCAAGGAGCAGCTGCTGAGCTTGAACCACCGACCTTGCAATTCAAACGACTTTGCAGTCTGATGCATTAGACCACAGCGCCACACCAGGACTCCTATACTGTTAAATTAAATGCACTGTGATGAGCATACCATTGCATTAAAATTGTTTAACACTGATTTCAAAGGATGTCCTGTTCCTGTTACAGGTTGATGCCCTCCTAACTGATTTAATACCCTTTTCATGGGCTAACTTTCTACCATGGCACAAAACTCGTTCCCATTGTAGTTTTACCAGAGTAGAAGGGTCCTCCATAGGGTTTTCAGTGATTGATTTTTCAGAAGTAGATTGCCAAGACTTTTTCCCAGGGTGCCTCTGAGTTGAACCTCCAACCTTTGGCTAGCAACCTAGCATTAACTGCAACACATGGCAGGTGCCTTCAAACTTAAGCAGGCTGGTAACATTTTCTGTGGGATTAGATTTTTGTAAAAGGTTTGCTTCTGGAACATTTATGAACACTCTTCATACTAAGGGCACGTGAGCATGTGTCATATGTCTCAAGCAAAGATACTTCTTGCCCACAGTAGAAATAAAATTGACTACTGGGCGAATTTCCTTTCTTTTCATGTGCAATGAGAATAAGATTTATTGGCTTGCATAAACTAGAGCACAAAAGTTAATAGAAATCATAAAAACTGTCAGATTCTATTTAGCTCTATTATGCTTTTAGACTCAGATTCTTTTAAAAATGCATTTAGAAAAATTGATGTGCTATTTCATGCATCTACAGAATATTAATTTTAATATCAAAAATGAAAACCTTTGTAATTTAGATAGAACCAAAGAACGTATCTTAATGTTTTCAGTTTCTTTATATGTAATTTGCTTTATATGCCCTGAATTGCTTACTTTACATATTTTGTAAACCGTATACTTTTATGTGTTCTGAATTTTACCAGGTCAAAGTTGGGGGAGATGATCCAAGATTAAATGCCAATTGAGGTATTTTTGTGTGGAATTGCTATTCATAACCCATATTTACTGTATTCTCTGGTGTTCCCATGTGGTTAAACCCTGAATTGCTGATTGCAAAGTAGGAAGTTCAAACCCACCAGCTGCTCCTCATAAACCCTGTACAGGATTGCTATGGTTCAGAATCCACTTGACGTTACTTAAACAACAACAACAATTCTCTTAAAGAGTCCTGGTGTGACTCTGTAGAATAAGCACTGGACTGCTAACTGCAGGGTTTGGGGTTCAAACCCAAGCCTCTTCTCAGAAAAACTATACAGGGTCACTGTGAGTCAGAATCGACTCTACGGCTCTTAGTACTTAGCAACAATACCACTTCCCAATCTCTCCCTTCTCCCTCCCGCCCCACACATATACACAGGTGCCATAAACATTATTTGCATTAGCAGCAAGCTGTCCAATCCCCTGGGTGATCAACAAGTACCTTATTTGCATAGTCCTACCCAGTGGAGCAAGGAGCTCTGGTAGCTTAGTGGTTACGAGTCGGACTGCTAATCTCATAGTCAGCAGTTTGAAACTACCAGCTCTTCCGGAGGAGAAAGATGAAGCTTTCTGCTCCTGTAAAGATTTACAGCCTTGGAAACCCTGTACAAGGTCACTATGAGTTAGAACCAACTCCATGGAACAAACACCACCACCACCCAGTGGAGTACTTAACAACAACCCAATCATTTGGTGAGCCTTAAAAGACCGTGGTGATAAAGGCCCAATAAAAGTGATACATTGTACTCAGCCCTTATAAAATAGAAGTGTTTAATACCTTCCTTTTGATACGCCCTTGGTGTCTCTGAGTACTTGTCTGTCCATTGTTGAAGAAAGGCCAAAAGGAAAGAATTTGAGTGCCCTAAGACGCAGTATCTCTAAAAATTAAACATTCACCTACGCTATTCCACTCCTAAGTATTTTCTTAAGTGAAAGCATGTATCTATCTGCCTAGAAACTTGACAGGAGGGTTCATAGCAGCTTTATTTGTAATCATCCCAAACTGGGAGTAACCTAAATGTCCACCATTGGTAAGTGGTATATCTGTACAATGGAATATTACTCAGCAATACAAAGGAATGAGCTCTTGCTATATGCACCAATGTGCGTGAAATCTCAAAATAATTGCACTGAATGAAAGAAACAGTACCATAGATAGAAGATGCAAAGCAATCTAGAGTAGCAACAGATCCATGTTTTTGTGTGGTGGTGGGGAGGCTAGGGCAAGAGGAAACTTGGGGGTGATGGATATGCTAAGTTACTTGATTGTGGTGATGTTTTTATTTTATGTGTATACATCAAAACTTACCAATTATGCAGTACACACACACACGTGTATATATATATATATTATATATTGTTGTTGTTGTTGTTAAGTGCCATAGAGTCAGTTTCAACCCGTAGCGACCCTGTACAGGGTTTCCGAGGGCGTAAATTATATATATATATATATATATATATAATTTATGACAGTTATACCTCAATAAAGCAGTTTTTGTATGTTTTAAATAGAATGCCCCTAAGATTGAATTTCAATTTTAAATAAAATGCCCTAAAATAGAATTTCTGAATGATTGTAACCCATTTAACTTGCTCACAGTCAGGAATGGGGCCGGCATGGACCAGCAGCCATAGTCCAGTGTGCAGAATGCTGGGGGAGAAACGGGCACATGGCACGGGCAGGATGGCTTCATGGAGGACTAGAACTTGAACTGAGCGTGAGATGGGTGTGCCACTGGGTGTACAGAGTAAAGTTAGGGCGCTGCAGGGGCTGGGCTGCCCAGAATGAGGGGCTCTTTGTTGCCCAGTGATAACTATTTCATCTGTACTATTCACAAAAAGTAACCACCAGTATGAATTCTGTTGTTCCCAAATGGAGAATGCCCACATCAGAAAGAAGTTTAGAAGTAGAAATAACAGTAATAGCCAAGCACTCTTTTGAATGTTTCTATGTCCCACATGTTGTTATAAGCATTTTACATGCATTAACTCATTTAATCCTGAGAACAATTCTATGATACAGAGAGGTTCAGTTATTATACCTACTGCTCACTTGAACAATTACCTTGTTATCCAACATTTCATGTTTACAGACTGTTTAAAGAAAAACCTATCCAATGTTTTAATGACATATATCTGACAGCAATGAACAACAAAGTACCTAAGAGGGTCCCCTACCAGCAGATCCCATGGCGCACCTAGAAAGGAAGATCATATTGCATGTTATTTTACCATCTGAGAGGGGAGAGGAGACATGATCTCCATGAGATGCCACGGTGCCAGGAAGAGCGGAGTGGGGTTTGCGGGGACAGGATGCTGCCTTGCAGGTCCTGGGTGCCCACTAGAGGCTAAGGCTGGGGCAGTAGGATCTGGAGTCCTGAAGGTGGGCCACTCTCGGGACTGGGGAGTAAGTGGGACACCAGGGTTTGACCTCAGCTTCCAGCTCCCAGGGGAGGTGTGGATGGGCCAGGCCATGGTCAGGAGTCCTGAGATGGGGGCACTTTCGTGCTTGGGGACTGTGGGACCCCATGTCACCTGATTAGCACTTGTGCAGTCCCTTAGCCTTCCTTGGTGCCCCCTTCTGAGTGGGCACAGGTGAGGGCAGGGTAGGCCACCTGGGCAGGGATGGGTAAGTGCATGAGTGTCTAGTGGCAGCTACAGTTTAAGGTCAAGGTCAGGCTGATCCATCATGGCTTCTGAAGGAACTCTGATTGTTGATTCTCACTAGGACATAGGGTGAAAGGGGCAGGGTGGCCCAGGGAGAGCCAGGAGATGCTCAGGTGAGGGGCTGATGGGGGGTGGTCCCAGTGGACAGTGCACACCACCCCTGTGACATATAGTGGGACAGCGCTCCCCCGCCCCCACCCCAGACCAAATCAAGGGCATTTTGGGATGGTTGAGGACATTAGCTGGGTCCACTCTGGTAGCATAGTGGTTACGAATTGGGCTGTGAACCGCAAGGTCAGCAGTTGGAAACTACCAGCTGTTCCGTGGGAGAAAGATGAGGCTTTCTGCTCCTGTAAAGATTTACAGCCTCGGACACCCTGTACAAGGTCGCTGTGAGTTGGACCCGACTCCACGGCACACCACTGAGGATACAGTGAAAGAAGGAGAGAGAGGGACCGCAGGGATGGGGAGGAGGACGGAGCCACCATGATTCTGACATACTGAGCAGCCAGCCCTTCTCTGTGCATGGCAGTGGGAACTGATCTCTCCTGAGGTAACATATGGGGGAAAAGGAAGTGGTAGTGGCAGGTTACCTCAGCAGGTGTCCATCAGGGCCCATTCACAGTACATGTGAGGAGGTGAGGTGATGGGGTTACCCTCCATTTTCACTTAACACCAGTTTTTACATAATGATGAGTCTTTGGAACTGAACCATGTTGATAAGTGAGGAGTGAGCATGGAGTTTAGTACTTTGCCCAAATAAAATGATCAGTTTATGTATAAAACATTCAGAATCACTAGTTAGCAAATACATGCAAGTTAAAACAATAATGAGCCATCACTTTAAAGTTGGAAGGTGATCTTTTAAAGAGTCTGGATACTTGATGTTGGCCAGGATGAAGGGAGCAAGTTTTGTTGTACAGGGCTGGTGGGAGAGTCAGTTTGTATGATGCAGTTGATTTTTTTCCCCCCTAGCAATTTACCCTAAGAAATTAATTGAACAAAGTCGTAACCATGTCCATAGAAATAATGTTGAGAGTAACGAACAATTAGCTGTGTGCCCTCTAAGGAGGCCCACTGGCATTGTAAGAATAGCACTGGATTGCTAATCACAAGGTGTGTAGTTCAAACTCACCAGCAGCTCAGCAAGTGAAACATGAGGCTTTCTGCTCCCCTAAAGTTTTACAGCCTCAGAAACTCCATACAGGATTGCTGTGAGCTGGAATTGACTCTGTGGCAGTGAGTTTGGGGGTTGGGTGTGTCCTGTACTTGATTAAACAAATTGTGGCATATCCAAATGTTAGAATGCTGTACAGCTATTGCAAAGGATGGTTTGGGTGTATTTTTATCGAAATAGGTGTTCAGGAAATAGTAAATGGGGGAAAACATACACTGTGGAACAGGAAGTCAAACGTCTGTGCATTCTCTTTGCTCTGCTCTTGGTACTGGCCCACCACCAGGATGTGAGCATAACACATGGTTATCTCTTGTGTTCATGCAATGCTCGAAAAACCTGTCAACTCCTGACCCTTACGATGCATGTCCTTTCTAGGAGCCCCTGGAGTTGCAGAGGGGTGCCCTCTTGGGTTTTCCGAAATGGAGCATTATAAATAATGCTTGACTTGGAAGAGGGAGAGATGGAATTGGTGCATTTTGTTGTAGAACTTACAGTGCGTTCAAAAGCTGAAGTAGAAGGCCATCCACAAAATCCTCTGTACCCACCTGAGTAGTGCCCACCTTCTCCTTTGAGACTCTCTCCGCCCACCAAGTTTTCTTCCTCACTTCTTCATTGTCCTGCCCTTTCTGCTAGGACTCTCCTTTTGTTTTTGCTTTGTTTGTTAACTGATGTTTGGTGTTACAGATCTCACTTCCCCTTGGTAATAGAAGCTGGCCTGAAACTGGAACTCAGGTGTCATACAAACAGTGACTTCATGTGTTCCCCTTAGGTAATTGAATTTTTAACAACTGCCTTTTCTCAAAGGTATAACTAGTTTGGGAATTGCAGAAAACTTAACTTTCACCTCCATGCCCTCCAGGGGCAGCTCACTTGATCCTTCCTCCTTCAAGCCAAGGCTGCCTTGATACCACTTAAAAACTTTGTTTCTTAGTTTAAAGAAAGAACTTTATGTGGTGTGCTTCCTCCATTTTGAAACATTTCCACAAATATTTTGGGAACTGAATTATTGGGAAGGGCTACCCTCTGGCTGAACTCTGCTTATGAAATCTGTAAATACAGAGTTTCGGTTCTTCCCAGCAGGGCAGGTGCAAGAGTGCGCCAGTGACCTAGCAGCCAGAGACCATTTCCGAACATCCTGCTGTGAGAAGAACAGAAAATAACAGAGGGGGAAAAAAACAAACTTTCTAGTTGCCATTCTAGTTGAGGACGTCTATAAAATATATGAATCAAGCTGCTATGAACTTGTTCTTATGTTGTTGTTGTTGCATACCGTCGAGTCAGTTCCAACTCAGTGACCCCGTATTAGCGTTTCCAAGGATCAGGTAGTGAGTTTGAACTACTGACCTTATGGTTAGCAGTTCAGTGCCTTATCCTATAGGACTCCTGTTAATTTTGTTTGTTTTTTTTTAACTTAAAAATCATGTATTAGAGACTCTCAGAAAACTCAGAAAAAGTCAGAAAAGTCTTTGTGTTGTATTTTATTAGATTGGGGGTACAACTTGGAGCTGGAACATGAGGATCATGGAGCAAACCCAGATCAAAAGGCAAACTAGAGAGAGTAATAGTCAGGCATGCAGACCAGCATTTGTACTAGAATGTTCTATGATGCTGGAGATGCACTGTGTCCACAGTGTCCCTTCCAGACAGCTGTCCCCAGCCACATGGGGGTACTGAGCACTTAGAACGTGGCTAGTGTGAGTGAAGAACTGATCTTTACATTTTATTTGATCTTAATTAATTTAAATATAAATGGTTACATGGGACATACACTGTCTTTTTGAATTGCAGAGACTGTACTATGAAGCCGGACCACTTGGGTTCAAATCCCAAGTCCACTTTTTTTTTTTTAAAGCCTCTGTGGCCTTTAGCATGCTGTTTAACTACTACCCTGTGCCACAATTTTCTAATCTGTAAAGAACATGCTTCAGAAGGTCATTTCGAGGATAAATTAGTTATTGTTTGTAAAAGGCTTGGGCCTGGCACAGAACCAGAAGCCCAAAACCTACTGCTGTTAAATCACTTTCAACTCACAGTGACCCTATAGAACAGAGTAGAGCTGCTCTATAGGGTTTCCAAGGCTGGGATCGCTATGGAAGCAGTCTGCCACATCTTTCTCCTGCAAGCTGACAGATGAGTTTGAATCATAATTGTGATTTGATGCGAAAACCCAAATCTCACTGCCTTTGCTTCCAGTCATTTTGGACTCATAGTGACTCTGTAGGCCTGTAGAACTGCCCTATATGAATGCAGACTGTCTCATTTTTTACTCTCATTGGATTTGATCAGATTTGACAGGGCAACTGATTGGTTGCCTGTTAATTAGTTTTCAGCGCTTGCTAAAAAGTGGAGGGAGGGTGAAGGAATCTACTGGTTTTCTTTACATATGCAAAATATTAAAATGTCAGCATGAACTGGCCACTGGCATGAGAAAAATTGTTTCCAAGTAAAGCCTCTAAATGATGTCCTAAAAGTACAACATTGGTAATTATCTAATTAAGTTAATAAAAGCTATAGGTAATAGAAGTAATATGGGACTCATTTTCTGGTAGATAAAGCTTCAGAAACCTTCACATCTGTATATGATTATGAAGCCTCCTCCGTTAGCCCACATTTCTCACTGTGGACGAATAGTAAGTACATAATAATAAAACCCTGGACGTTAGCCAGCGCAGAATTTTGGCTAACTGTTAGACTGTTTGTGAAGGTTGGAAAAGCAATGCAGCTGTTACATTGGGAATTTACCAATAGAGAGGAGGATATGTTTTCCAGATGAAAGCCCAAATAGGTCACTGAAATGTAATCAGTATGTTTGGCATCTCTGCGTGGTCATTGTTTTCACTTTTTGTTAACGTTAATTATTCATTTCTGATTATTTGTTTTGTGTGCCCCCCCAATCTATTCAACTATTAATCAACTAAAAGTGAAGGAATGTTGCATGTATATTTTCATTCTTTAAAAGGAAAAACAGTGGTAATTAATCACATTTTTGTCAGAAAGCTTATTTTAAATAACCACAAAATTTTTGTTGTAAGATATTTTACGGTGTGACTCATTTTTCAGGCATCAGAGGAAAGAAAATCTGCATCTCAAATAGTGTCCCACATATTTAGAGCTGACTGCAAGTCTGTGGATCATTAGGTAGGCTGCATTGTTAGGGGTCTGTGGTGTTGGCAGAACCAGGCCGACTGGAGACATCCTTCCTCGAGGAACGTGCTCTACTCCCTGTTCCCAACCTACACCCACTACCAAACCCTGCGGAGTGAGGGCAGAGCCAGGCAGCTAGACAGTATTTTGTAAATACCCTTGTGGAAGCAGATAGCCTCCCCTTTTCCTGTGGAACGCCTGATGGGTTACAACCTTCAGCCTAGAGTCTGGCAGTCCAGTGCTTATCCCACAAACAGCAGGGATCCTTCTGCACTGACTAGAACCTTCTTTTTAACTATGAGAGAAGAGGCCTCCCACCCAAAGCCCTACACAGACAATAATATCCATGCTATGTAATGAGGTGGCACTGTGTAGATTCTTAAAGTTGTCATCTTTTTACCTGTAATGTGGAACTATCATCCTATATTTAATAGCATTATGAATTTCCTTGAAAAATAGTATTTACTGTTTTAAAAAGTAACTCAGTTTAAAGAAGATGGTAAGTATAGGGGGCTCAGGGATACGGCAGAAGTCATGAATTTGGTGGACCCTGAGTTATTCAGATAGAACTTGTGGGTACTCTCACCTTTGGTCTTATTTTTTTTAAAACCTTTGTTGTTGTTGAGAATATACACAACAAAACATATACCAATTCAGCCATTTCTGCATTTACAATTCAGTGACATTGATTCTATTTTGGAGGTGTGCAGCCTTTCTCATTGTCCCATTTTTGAGTTGTTCTTTCCCATTAGCATATACTCTTTGACCCTTAAGGTTCCTGTCAAATCTTTCAAGTTGCTGTTGCTAGTTTATCCCATATAGTTTTTAAAAGCATTTAGTCCTCAAGACAGACTTCTTTTTTTACTAGTTAAGTTACACTATTGGTTGGCCACAGCTTTTAAAGGTCCTGGCGCCCACCCTCACCAGAGCCAGCTAATAAATCACAGTATCTGATGTTGGTGACATCATGCTTCAGGAAGCTTGAAAACTCCAGGGATAATTCTGAGGTGTGGCCAGGGCTGGAGACACTGGTGTCATCCAGACCTCTTTCTTTGCAGATGAGGAAAGTAGGGCCCTAGGAGTTCAGTGTCTCCAGTCCCCTGCAGCGCTAACCTGAATGTGAATAGCCAGCTTCAGGAAGAGATACCAGATTGAGTCAGCCTTATAAAGGCACTTCACAACAACAGACCAATACTAAGCTACCTGGACAGCAAGGTACAAGTTTGTGCTATCCAAAAAGGGGTCAGACACATGAACAGGGAGTTGGCAGGATTTAACCTTTCATGTTTCGTAAGGTTTGTCTAAACTGCCCTTTACCTGCACACTTTCCTGTTCTTCACTTCTGGCTCCTGGCTGCTTTTGTAGCTGAGCCCCCTACCTGGGTGATATACCTCTGGGGCGATGTGTACACTCAGGGAAGTTGTCAGGAGAACAATTAAGATATGGTGCAGTTTTTGTGTATAGAGACTTTTGGGTAGAAAAATGGGATTAATTTTTGGTATTCAGAGGCTCTCTAAAAATGAGTGTTGCTGGTATTGTTAGCATATTTTGCAAGATTTTCTAGAAAAGCATTTGCATTGTAAAGCACCACTAGGATAAAGGGTTTGCATTATTTTCAGACCTGTATTTTATTCCTATAACATGACAGTCTCTGTCTCCAAATAAAAAAATCTCAGCGTGTGTATTTTTATTTTCAGGCTGCCAACCAAATAATTCACTAATCTCTTATCCCAAATACTTCCTGGACTCTGAAATAACCCCAGACTCAGTAATAGTCTGGAACTGTGATGGGGGAGCTAGTGATTTTCTCCCTTTGGGCCCCAAAGGCCTTTTCCCGGGCTGTCATCTGGAAGCTGATGGTGAAGGTTTGTTAGTTTTGTCAGGAGCCCTCTATGAGGACCTAAGGAATGCAGACTGTAATGGGCAGCTGGCGTCCATGTAGTGCTTTGGGGATGGCCAGGCTGACAGAGTGGTCTAGTTACCTGCCGCCTGCCTCCACAGTCCTCTGTGAGTGGTTGGTTTACATGAGAGAAGCTTCCCCTGATAGAGCTGTCTATTTCTGGCAACAGAGGCACAACAGAGATGGAAGATCCTTCCTGCCATTTAGAGGAAGTAAAATAAATATTCACTTTAGAGAATACATTTTGAGGCCGATCGGTGAATGCAGGAGTGACAGTTTTCCTGTCTGCTTTTCCTACAAGGTCCAGTACTTGGAGAAAGATTAACGCATTTAGCCTGAAGTCAGACCGAAATGTGTTAATGAAAAATCTGTCCCAGTGTAAAACCAAAGGCAAACTTTGGCTTTGCTGTCACTCCTACCTCCCCCTCCTTTTGGAATGTGCACTGAAAGCAAGGAGAGGGGGGCCTTCATCCCTTTTTTCTAAAGCCTGTTGAGCTGGTTAGCAAGAAGCTTGTGACACTGAAAAAGGGTGGTTCCCGGAGAGTGTGGGTGAGAACAGTCTGGTTGAAGAGGGCCAGCACTTGCTCTCTTTGCCCTCCGTAGGTGTGGAGAGCTAACAGATCAGCCAGTTCACCTCAGAGAGGAATGCACTTGACCTTGCAGCCATGTTCCCTCTGTGGTCACTAGGGAAGAGACTCCCTGTCTGTGGATCTGGCATTTCTTCTGGCAGAATCATTATACAGGGATTTCACACTAAAGGGGATTTTCATAACTGGATACATTCTTCATTTTCATTGCAGTGATCCCTAGGGTTTATAAAAGTCCTTTTGCTGTGTGGAGCTTACTGTATTGTGATTGTGCGTGTGTGTGTGCAGACACACAGATATATTTACACTATGCTCATCCAGTCTGACCTGTTCCCAAGACTGGTGTCACCACTAAATTTCCGTGCATGGTCCACTTGGACATAATGAGAATGGTCCATGGGAACTTGGCCAGTCTTTCAGTGTGCTGTATAAGCAGATAGCTGCCTTCCTGTTTATGGAAGACTGGAGGTGCTATGAAGGGTCTGTTTGTTCATCTGGTGTCTGTAGTTACCTGGTGTTGCTATAACAGAAATACCTCAAATGAATGGCTTCAACAAATATAGTCTCTCATAGTTTAGGAGGCTAGAAGTCTGAATACAGGGTGTCAGCTCTAGGAGAAGGCGTTCTCTCTCTGTCGGCTCTGTGGGAAGTTCTATGTCTCCTTTCACTATCTGTGGGCCTGGTGTTCCTTGGAGATCTCCATGTGTCTTAGATTCAATCATCCCTTGGGTCTAGGAGGTTCTCAGCACAGGGACCCCCGAGTCCAAAGGACCTGTTCTGCTCTTAGCTCTTGCTTCTTGGTGGTAATTAGGTAATTCTCTTTGGTTGCTCCTCTCTTCTCTGATCTCTTAAATGATACAAGATGAGACTCAAGCAGGGATGTGACTTGAGTATGAGACTTGAGTAAGGATAGAACTTGAGTCATGCTCTCTTGTAAGGCTCAACCTACCCTAGTCCTACCTCATTACTGAGGTGTTAGGATTTATAGCCCATATCACAAATTTGTGAGTACTGGTGTGGATAAACACTAGACTTCTTATTACAAGATCAGCAATTCAAATCTATGAGCTGCTCCTTGGAAACCCTATATAGTGTCGCTGTGAGTCGGAACCGATTCCACGACACTTAATAACAACAACACATATTTTAGGGTAATTACAGCAGATCACAAAATGAAAACAACCACACAGTACTGGGAATCATGAACTAACCAACTTAACACATGATTTTTTACAGACACAGTTCAATTAATCACACCTGGATCAGTCAATGCCTTTGCAGTCAGAGCAATCCCTTACTTGTCTGCAACCCCTAGTGTAGGTCCTGGGCAAGGACAAGATGCTTTTTAAAGAAATCTCTTTGGACAGTGATCCCTTTAATAATCATACCTTCCCCCCAACACACACACACACACACACACACACACACACACACACACACACACACACCCTTCAAGACCTGAGGGGTATAGCCTAATTTAGTGGTGCTGTAGGATCAGCTCTGGACACAGGTTGACAGTTCAAGTCCACCAGTTACTCCTCAGAAATGCTATACAAGGTCACTGTGAGTCGGAATCGACTTGATTGCACTTAACAATTACAAAGGTTAAAAGCAAGAAATCTCCTAATGAGCCTGAAAGTGGCCATCCTGTGTGGGTCACCATTTCAATCCATGCTTTCATCACTGGTCTCAGACAGATCTTTTCTAGTCTTTGGATATGTTGCCTTTTTTTGAGCAATAAAGCTATCTCTAAAAGATCCACCTATCTCCAAAAAGCAAACCCACCTAATTTCCAGGGGAGAAAATGCCCAATGCCTTTCCTGAATGTAGTTATAACGAATTCCCTTCCCACACATTCTTGATGCTTTCCAATGTATCAGTTTGCTTTTTTTTAAGTCCCCAGAAACATTTTGGTATTACCAAGGTCTCTGGTGTGGCGCTGTGAGTTAATGTGCCAGATTGTAAAGCCGTTTGAACTGCAAGGTGGCGGTTCAAGCTCAGCAGCTGCTCCTTGGAAACCCTATGCAGGGTCGCTATGGGTTGGAACTGACTCGATGGCACTTCACAACTGTTAGAAAAGGAGTGATTTAAGGATACCTCTCATGGGAACTCTACCATAGCAAAACAACTTCTTTAGCATTCTGGTGTGTCACTGTGGTTATTGTGTGGTGCTGTGGGATAATGCACTGGACTGCAAGGTCGGTTCAGACTCACCAGCTGCTCCTTGAAAACCTTATGCAAGGTTGTTATGATTGGGAACCCACTCAACAGCACTTAAAAACAACAACAAAACCCCTCCCTTTGGAGTCTTGGTATAGTGCTGTAGGATAAGCATTGGACTGCAAGTTCAGTTGGAACCACAAGATTAGTGGTTCACACTCAACCAGCTGCTCCTCAGAAACCCTATACAGGGTTGCTATGAGGTGAAACTGACTTGACAGCACTTAACAATAACAGCAACAACCCTGGTTATATATTTTATTACCAACACTCTGAGTATTCCCCCACCGCCACATAATGTTAGAACTTTGCTGTGAAATGACCTATGCTGGTTATGTGTTCATTGATTTTTTAAGTGCATTAGGTGGAATTGACAAGTTCAGGCCCTTCCATTTGCTCCTTTAGAGCAAAAATCTCGTCAGCATAGTAAAGGTGTCATTTCTTAGGGAAATTGCTTTCTAAGATGCCTTGCTCCTCAATCTGATGAGTTTTAAGAGTGAAAACCAAGGGCTTGTAAGGCACAAGCTGTTCTAGGTTCCTTTCTATGGCTTTCCTAAATAAAAACCTGTTGCATTTCACTTCTGTTTAAGTGGTACGGATGCTTCCATCTTTTGTGAAATACAATAGCTCAGACTCAGAACTAGGGTGACATGGAAACCACACCAGACACAGCATAGGCAATATTTTCCAAATAAAAATCTTTTCACTTACCACATGTTTTACCTGGCACCTTATTACATAAAAGGTATACATACAGTCTTCCAATACAATAATTGTTTTTAGTGGTACAGATTCCCAGTGGCATGACTAAAATGAGTGTTTTCATCAAAATGTAAAGCCTTTGTAAAATTTTTGAGCCCATTATTTTCAGTGGACTTATGAAACTCAGTGAAAAAGTTCATAAATGTTTGCAGAAGAATGCTTCTGTTTGTAAAGGGAATGAAGATACTTTCTTAATATAAAAACAGCCCAACAAAGAATAGTTAAAATGAAAGAGTGATTCAATTAAAAATAAAAATAGAAAACACCATTCTTGAAATAACATCTGAGCCTCATTGAAGAGAGAGGATCATGCACACTCTGAGAACTATAGTATGATTGCATTGTACTGGATTGTAAGAAGAGTAACTATTTTGTGGTTAACCAAATCACAGATGCCTGTTAGTTGGAAGGGATCTTGAAAGTCAAGTAGCCCAGTTTTCCACATAGTACTTAAATCCCCTTGGTAGCAGCCCTATCAAGTAGTAATCCCAGAACCTCACTGATGACACTGGTGAACTCCTTACCCACTGGTCACCACAATTTTGGAGAGCTGTAGTCGCCAGAAAACGCTTCGGAACTCTGAGCCGCTGTGAAATTGCTGCTGCTGTACCTTCTAGGGCATCTGTGCCAGCCCCCATGTGAGAGCTCCTGGAGTTACTTGAAATTAGTTACTGGGTAGGTAACTTTTTTCTTTTTTTTTTTTTTAATGTTTTATTGTGAATCATGTGATAGTTTACATGGGAGAACATTAGTTTTACATTCATTTATAGTATGTCATTTCATTGATATGGATGCATCATCAACCATCCAAAGTGTATACACTACAAGCTTCTTCCCCTCCCCCCGGTCGTCAGCACACAGCCCCTCTCCCTCTCTGTGTCTAAAGTCCCCAACAGCTCCATCTCTCCACGTCATCGTCTCTGCCTCCATCTCAGGCACCACTGCTTCTCTGGGTAGGGTCCCTCTCTCCCCTCTTCTCCCTTGATGGTACCAGGGACCTCCGCTCCTAGACTGCAAAGTTAATCACTCCCCTCCTTGCTAAAAAACGTCTACCTTTACCATTCCAACCCTCACAAACAGTCCAGATAACAATTATTCACTATTGTATCACAAGAGATCCATTCGGATTTCATTTAATCAGCCCCGCCTAGACAGATTGTATACTACTCAGTGGAGATTCTACCTTCCTCCATGCCATCTGGATCTAGGCTCTCTCTTGAAAGCTTGTAAGCCAGTCACTTCTTGCCTTTGTAGCCTCCCCCCCCCCCCCCCCTTTTGGGTAGCCAGTGTCCAAGTTGCCTATCCCTGTCTACTCTGTGTATGGAGGGATGGTAGGTAACTTTTTCCTCTACTGGATCTAGCTCCTCCAGCTGCCTTACTGGGAAGGAACTCCTTCCCAGGTGTTTTACAGCCTGACTGCCCCCTTCTGGACAGTCTAGGGTGGTCAGTATCCAAGATGATTAATTCACTTTTTCCTTGTATAATAACATTTAAATATTATGGGGAGCCAACATGAATCCACATTTATTGTAACTGAGCTTTGTTACCAGGCTTAATATCACATGCCTGTGGAACCAAGCTTTTAAGCAGTAGGTTCAGAATTTGAAAAGCTTATATTTTTGTTTTGATTTGTTTGTAATTTTTCATGTTGATCAGGTTTAAACTAATTTTAGTGATAGAGATTTGATTGTGTTGAAATAATTATTGGAATTTTTTTTCTGGGAATGTCATCACTTCTCTTTTGTAAGCATCATAGGCCAACCCATATTCATTTTGTTTATTCAAAAAGTTACAGACTCCTAAGTAAGTTTGGGAAATATTTACCAAGTGTACGGACAGAAAAGGCTACCAGCTGAGGGTTAACCCAAGCACTGAGAGTTGTGTGAACCGCCCTCTGGAAATTTGACTACAACCTGTGCTTTAGGTCATTTTGTAAAGGGGAAACGATATTTTATATACACTTGCAATAAAGCACATCCAGGAGTCATGGTATGGTGCTGTAAGATAAGCACTGTGCTGCTAATGGTAGGGTTCGTGGTTCAACTGTACTAGCTGATGCTTGGAACGCTGTACAGTGTCACTGTGAGTTACTGAGTCCAGGCTACTTATTATTTGGGCAGAACTGCGTGTCAGAGTTAGATTGTTGTTGTTGTGAAGTGCCGTTGAGTTGGTTCCAGCTCATAGCGACCCTGTATAGGGTTTCCAAGGAGCAGCTGTGAGCTTGAACCGCCGACCTTGTGGTTCAAACTGACTTTGCAGTCCAGCGCATTAACCCAGATTACTCCTACTGTTGTTAATGTCTGCATTTCGTTTCACAGTTGTTTTTGAACACCTGCTATGTATCAAAGGAGCCCTGGTGGTGCTGTGGATAAGGCGTTGGACTGATGATCACAAGGTTGGTGGTTCAAACCCACCAGCTACAACGTAGAAGAAGGATCAGGCTCTCGGCTCCCATAAAGATTTGTGATTTTAGAAGCCCTAAACAGGTTGATGTAGGGTTGGACTCGAGGCTGACACATCAGGCACTGAGCTGGCTGCTGGCAGTGAACAGAACAGACCACATGATAGCCCTCGAGAAGCTTAAGGGTGTGTGTATTACATCATTTGGTGTAATATTTCTTTCCAATGCAACATTATTTTTCTCTCACTTAATTCTTATCCTAGGTAATTGAGATATGCATTTCCATTTGGTAGGTAAAGAAATAGGTAGAGAATTTTGGCAGTGGACCGCTCTAGGAGTAAAAGTCAGCTTCCAGCTAGAAAAGCACATCATAGGTCCTTTTGTTAGGGTACACGTGATACTTACTGATGGGATGTCACAAAGAATAAGGCAGTGGAATGCCAAAATCCCTGAAATACTGCAGCGGTGCCCTCAGAACAGTACTCTGATTTAAAGCTGTATCATAAGTAAGCATGAGACTGAAACCATTATTTATAATGACTCAGAAACCTCACATTGGCCATAAGATCATAGTGTCTGTATTGAGCTAATAATAATTTCAATTTTAACTGTTCTCTGTATGTAGAATATAAATTGGAGTGACTTTTAACTGTATAGATAGAAATGTGTATAGTAGGAATTATTTTTTAATTAGTTTGACTCAAGTTAGGTGATTTTGAAGTTTATAAATGGGCATCGGAAAAGCTAAGCATTCTCCTCTCCATCTATTTTCAAAATAAAGGTAATTAGAAATATATACCATTGTTGTTGTGTGCTGATTCATAGCAGCCCTGTACAGCGTTTCTGAGAGCGGCTGGTGGGTTTGAACTGTCAGTCTTGTTGTTAGCGAAATGAGCAGTTCAGT
The DNA here is from genome assembly GCF_000296735.1 of Chrysochloris asiatica. Taxonomy (NCBI): domain Eukaryota; kingdom Metazoa; phylum Chordata; class Mammalia; order Afrosoricida; family Chrysochloridae; genus Chrysochloris; species Chrysochloris asiatica. Next base: position 3,090,456 of record NW_006408763.1, on the reverse strand, counting down.
GCTTATCCTGTAGCACTATACCAGGCCTCTTAGGACTTATAATTTTATATTTAGAATTTAGATCGTTTCATATGTAGGTAGAAAAAAAAGAATGATATAAGGTACTTGATTCAAGATTTTAAAGTACAAATAGTAAATGAGGTTACATTTTTATATACTATATTAATTTTCTTTTTACTTATAAGCACAAGATGCTCAAGTCATAAATCCATTTATAATTTGTTCACTTTACTCTGTAAAAGGAAAAAAGGTTAGGGAGATTCCTTATTTTATACCCCCATATAATGTTCTTTTTTGTAGAAATGTATTCTTGGTTGTCCTGTGTAGTTCTTATGCTATGTTGATAAAAACTTTTTAATAAATTGTTAGAAAATGAAACTAGTTACACAGTGTATTTTCCACTAGTGACATATTTTTAAATAATTACATTCCTCTGGTAGCTTAGTGGTTACAAATCGGGCTGCTAACCTCAAGGTTAGCAGTTTGAAACTCCCAGCTGTTCCATGGGAGAAAGATGAAGCGTTCTGCTCCCGTAAAGATTTACAACTTTGGAAACCCTGTACAGGGTCGCTATGAGTCATAACTGACTCCACAGTACTTAACAACAACAACAACAGCATGGTAATTTAGGGGACCCGGTGGTACAATGTGAAAGCCTTTGGTTGATGACTTGAGTCCACCAGCCACTCCGCTGGAGAAAGATGTGTCAGTCTGCTTCTGTAAAGGTGACACTCTTGGGAACCCTCTGAGGCAAATCTATAGGAGAAATCCTACTCTGTAGGTTCTATAGGGTAACTATGAGCCAGAATCAATGCAATGACACACAACAATTTGCTTCTTCAGTGAGTGTTGTTGTTAAGTGCCGTCAAGTTGGTTCTGACCCATAGAAACCCTGTACAGGGTTTCCAAGGAGCAGCTGGTGGGCTTGAACTGCTGACATTGTAGTTAAAACTGGCTTTGCAGGCCATCGCATCAACCCATAGCACCACACCAGGACTTCTCTTCAATGAGTTGTTGTTGTTGTTAAGTGCCTCCAAGTAGGTTCCGACCCATAGAGACCCTGTATAGGGTTTCTGAAGAGCTGCTGGTGAGCTTGAACAGCCGACCTTGCAGTTCAAATGGCTTTGCAGTCTGGCACATTAACCCACAGCACCACACCAGGACTCCTCAATGAGTAGAGCCATGTTTAATATTGTAGTTGTTAAGTGCCATTGAGTTGGTTCCGACTCATACCGACCCGGTATAGGGTTTTTAAGGAGCAACTGGTGAGCTTGAACTGCTGACCTTGCAGTTTAAACTGACCTTGCAGTCTAGCTCATTATCCCGCTGCACGTCACCAGGACTGCATACCCATGTTAAAAAACAGAATTTGTCCTTAGAGGTTTCTTGTTTATAAAGGTAGCACCAACCTTCCAGTGGTGTTTGCCATCTGTGTAAGCACGAGATTATTTATGAAGACTGGGAGTGAAGCCATATAATGAGTGCTTTAGTCATTACATACTATAGGTAGAAGGTTGTTAAACCTTCCCTCTCCCCTAAATTACACTTAAAGTTGTGGGTCAGGAGTAGCCAGCCCCACTGTGAGCTTTTACATCAGACACATGAATTGTGGGATGTGAAATTTGAATTCTTTGGTACAAAGAAATGTACTCTTCGTTTTCCTGTCTTTTAAGGCCTGCCTTCAACTCTTCATTCACCAGCAAGAGAGGAATGTTTTCTCTTTAGCTTGGACAGTGTTCCTCAATCTTTTTATTACTATTTCCTCCCCTCACCAGGGTTCTTTTTTTCCTAATCACCACCATAAATTTTTACCACAGATAAAAAAGAGTAAGTCCCTCTTTCCTAGTGAATTTTCATATCTTAGGAGATAATACCTCCCCCATTGAGGGTGTGAGCAAGGAGAACTGACTGGTGTGGGTTGTTGCTCTAGGCATTAATTAATTAGACTTTGAAGGGGATGCGTCCATCTCATTTATTTAAGTTCATTAAATAGTTTTCTTGTGTGGAGTTTTTTTTAAAAAGGTTATGCCTCAGAAACCAGACTAATTTATGGGTGTAAAGCATGCATGTGGGAGTTAGGCAAACTTACTTTAAATCCTCCTGGCTTTCTCATTTCCTTTTCTTGCCACCATAGACCTTACTTTATTCATCTGTAAAATAGGGCTAATATGTATTTATCCCTAAATACATTTTTAGGTAGCAACTTAGGCTACCTAAAATGGGGGCACTATAAAGGCACGAAGTGTGATTGGCTTACAAGTTTTCAAGAAAGAGTTTAGTTTCAGAGTGTGCGGGGCAAGGTAGAGTACCCACTGATCAGTTTTCATCTTGTCTAGACGGGTCTGGTGAAAAGAGATGGGGATAAGATTCTTATGAATCAGTAGTAACTGTCATCGTGACTAATTGTGACTGTCACAACAGTAAAGGTAGAAGTTTTGTAACAAAAAGGGGGCAGTAGTTAATCTTACAGTCTAGGAAAAGAGGACTCTAGGACCATCAAGAAGAGCATGAGCAGAATGTGGGACCCTATCCAGAGAGGCATCAACACCAGAGATGGAGGCAGAGATGAGGACATGGAGAGAGGGAGCAGCTCCATGGAAAAGAGAGAGAAAGGCTTTCTCTGGACTCATGGAAAAGAGAAAGGCTTTCCATGTTTGTGGCAGAGGCGCAGGATTGCAGGATGCCCCCTGTGATTGTTTAAATGATTATATATTCCTGAATATTTGTGTGTACATCTCACCCCTCTCCCCCCAAAACCCAGAGGGAATAGTAGCAAATATTGTTGAATGATGATACACGGAGGAGATTGTAATCATTGCAATAAAATAATGAGTGTGAAACCAGTGTTCTCCCATGTAAACTATCACTCAATTCACAATAAACACTTAAAAAAAAAAAAAAGTTATGGGGCGGACTGAATGAGAATGCAAAAAACACTATGACTGGCACAATGGAAGCAGTAAAAAATGCCCGTTGTTTTTAATAGTGCTAGGATGTTCTTTGGTTGTCAGTCTTATCAGCTCTCACCATTAGATTGAGTTTAGATAGACTTACAGCTCTGTATTCAACAATGATAAAGATGCTATAGATACTGGGTTCATGACTATATGACTTGATCCAGCTGGTTAACTCTTTGGATCCAAGTTTTCACCATTATGCTAATTAAGAGGGAAAACATAAGTAAGTTGATTGAAAGATCCAATATGGCAGAAATCTAGTATTTGCCTGTTAAGTGACAGAGACTCTTGGGTTGGATTAAACAATAAAACCAATTTAATTATTTGCTATCTAGTTGACGCCAAGTCATGACAAGCCCGTGTGTGTCAGAGTAAAACTGTGCTATGTCGGGCTCACAATGACTGATTTTTCAGGAGTAGATCACCACCAGACCTCTCTTCTGAGTTGCCTGTGAATGGACTTGAAATTAACTTTTCAGTTAACAGTGAGACATTAACTATTGCACCACCCATGGACTCCAAAGCAATAAAAAAATCTACTGTAAACAAGGAGCTCTGGTAGCGTAGTGGTTACGAATCGGGCTGCGAACCTTAAGGTCAGCGGTTCGAAACTACCAGCCGCTCTGCGGGAGAAAGATGAGGCTTTCTACTCCCGTAAGGATTTACACCCTCGGAAACCCTGTACAGGGTCGCTATGGGTCGGAACCGACTCGACGGCACTTAACAACAACAACTGTAAACAAAATGACTCAAGAAGGTTGAAACTGTGGAATGGAAAAAGATATACCAGTGAGGTCTTAGAATACAATTCCTGGCATGACATATTAATAGGGATAAAACAGTGCATGCAGACCCTGGATTACAAGTAAGTTCCATTCCTAAATCTGCCTTTAAGTTGGATTTATACTTAGTTGGAACAGGTAGGTTTGGTTTGTTATTTAACGTCAGGAGTCACATGTTTAGTATATAGTTTATAGTGTACCTTTCTATTCATTTTTGTTGTTGTCAAGGGCCGTTGAGTCGGTTCCGACTCATAGCGACCCTGTATATGGTTTCCGAGGATCGGCTGGTGAATTTGAACCTCTGACCTTGCCACCTTGCGGTTTCAAACCAACCTTGTGGTCGAGTGCATTATCCCACAGCACAGCGGTTCAATGTGCAACAAGGCAGACGTGCAGTGCATGACTATATGGTATGTGTGTGTGTATGCATCAGTGTATGACTATGCCAACGGCTGAGGGGCACCAGGAGTGAGTAGCCAGCAGTGTCGGAGAGAGAAGCTGGGCTGGGTTTGAATCCTCTTCTGTCACAGACTGGCTGCTCTCCTGAATTCTTGTCTTGGTTGGTGTTTGTCTGCTAGGCTTGGTGCTCTGTAAATATCTCTTTCCTTCCTTCTTTATTGGTTCCACAAGGGATTGAAGCCTGAGGGTAGTGAGTAAGAATTTGGAGGTAGACATTGACAGATTAAGATCTCTGCCTTGTCCTGGTGTGGCACTGTAGGATAAGCACTGTACTGCAGGGTCAGTTTTAACCCCTAAGTCAGTGCTTCAAACTCACCAGCTGCTTCTTGGAAACCCTTTTCAGGGTCACTGTGAGTTAGAACCAACTCGATGGCACTTAACAGTAACCTTGTTCTTAACAGAAGGCTGATACTAGTTCATATAATGATTTGGGAATTGCTGTTGGGTGATTTACCAGGGTTGGTTTGTAACTATGGGTTGTTCTTAAGTCAGGTTTTCATAATCTGGGCACTGACTGTATTTTGTAGTGTTAACAACCCACCAATAAAAGAAAATAACCATAACCTTCAATGTACCAAGAAAATTCTAAGGGAATTCTAATAAATATACTTGTTTTAAGGAACCCTTGTAGCATTGTAAGGAGCTCTGGTGGCATAGTGGTTACGAGTTGGGCTGCCAACCTCAAGGTCAGCAGTTCAAAACACCAGCAGTTCCATGGGGAAAGATGAGGTGTTCTGCTCCCGTAAAGATGTACAGCCTCAGAAACCCTGTGCAGGGTCACTGTGAGTTGGAACTGACTCCATGGTACTTAACAACAACAAGTAGCATTGTTGTTGTTGTTAAGTGCTGTCTAGTCGGTTCTCACTCATAGCGACCCTGTATAGGGTTTCTGAGGAACCGCTGGTGAGCTTGAACCGCCGACCTTGAAGTTCAAATGGCTTTGCAGTCTGGCGCATTAGCCCACAGTGCCACACCAGGACTCCCTGTTGTTTTTGTGAAGTGCTATAGAATCAGTTGCGACCCATAGCGACCCTGTATTAGGGTTTCCAAGGAGCAGCTGGTGAGCTTGAACCGCTGACCTTGCAGTTAAAAATTGGGCAGCTGACTTCAAGGTCAGCAGTTCGAATTTACCAGCCACTCTGTGGGAGAAGGATGAAGCTTTCTGCTATACAAGGTCACTATGAGGACTGGCTCCTTGGCAACACAACCACCACCTCCATACATGTTTTTGTTGTTGTCGTTAAGGACCATCGAGTTAGTTCCGACTCATAGTGACCCTGTGTAGGGTTCCCGAGGCTGTACACGTTTGTGGGAGTTGTTGTTGTTATGTGCCTTGGAGTTGGTTCCGACTCATAGTGACCCTGTACAGGGTTTCCGAGGCTGTAAATCTTTATGGGAGCAGAAAGCCTCATCTTTCTCCCATGGAACAGCTGGCAGTTTTGAACTGCTGACCTTGCAGTTTGCAACCCGATTCGTAACCACTTTCTCCCGAGGAGTGGCTGGTGGATTCAAATCATGGCCTGGTGTTCACACGCCATTGTTTATCCTACAAAGTTACCACGTTCCCTAATAAATATCCATAGTGGGAGATTTTAACATGTTCAGTCATTGATATATAAAACTGACAAAAGTTAGTATACCTATAAAGTATTTGAAGACATCTTTATTAATAATGAGGTTTAATTAAATAGCGCTCCAAGAACACTTCTCGCCCTAGATGATCTGGTTCTGTGAGTTATAGCTATAGTTTTACAGCTGTAACTGTGTATTTTATACAGCAGATGTGTTCCTATACAACTGCAAGTAAACTGAACTGTTTTAAAATACTTGTATAAAGGGCCTTGTATTTGTGTGGCTTTTTTTTTTTTTAATGTTGCCATCAAACTAGTATTTTTTCATGCATACCTTGGTTTTTGTGAACAGATAAGGGTGCAATCTTGAACCCTTTTCCATGGCCCTGAGTAACACCAGAGTTATTCATCACAGTGGCCTGGATGTGGCTCCTTGTAGGCATTCCTCTTTATTGTCTGTACATACACTGCAGGATGCCTCCATGGACAGATTGTAAACTGTGCGACTCTCTGCTTTCTAGCGACTGAATAGTTGAGATGTTTGAAGCAGAATCTCAGAAGTCTTTGCTGGACATTCTCAGACACAAAGTTTGGTCCTTTCACAGCCCTGAGCAGGAACTTTTTTTTTTTTTTTTTAAGATAACCCACCAACCGTCAAGTCTATGCTTTTTTCAGGTGTTTCATGAGTAAAGTGGAACTTCTAGTGTGGTGCTGGACTTTAGTACTGTCAGCCACAAGGTTGACTATTTAAACCCACTAGTTACTCCTCGGAAACCCTATACAGAGTCACTATGAATCAGAAACCGACTTGACAGTACTTAACAACAACACCATGAGTAAAGTGAGAGGGCTTTAATTGTTTGCAGAACACTTGGATCTGTGAATTCTGCCAGAGTGATTGTTAGCATATGGCTTTCTTCTTTAAAAAGGACTGGCAAATGCTGGTCACCTTCTTTGTTTTTATTTAATTTACTTGAGCTTTTGATGAAGATGGCATATGAAGGAAGTGTTGTTCTAATAAAAATTCTATTTTCGATTTGAAGTCTGAGCAGTTCAGTGGAAACAAAAATAATTGTTTTCATGAGTAAAAACAAAATTAAAAAGGGCATAGCTGTATTTTAATATGCTCATGGAGAAGCACCTTATTGCATGTGTGTTCATAAGTTGCCGGTTTAAAAAACGCATTTCAAGGAAACCAATCAGAGTATCTGCTGATGTACATAGCTCAGCAGCGTGTGTATTTGGGTCTTTGTGACTGAGTACTTATCCTGCAGTACCGCACCAGGAGTCCATATGCTATCTAAGAATGTCTAATGCAGACCTGGTGCTGGTGGTGATGAAGTGAACTGGAAGGCTTCCTGAATGAGGTGGTACCTGAGCTAGGTGTGGAGGAATTGCAGAGGGCTGTTCCAGGTAGGAGAAAAGAGCCCAACTTTTCCCCCAGGAGCTACTACACAAGTTTAGGATGAGGAAAGACCAGGCTGGAAACTTGGGCTTGGCCCCCTAGTGTTGTTGTTTAGTGCTGTTGAGTTGGTTCTGACTCACAGCGACCCTGTATGGGGTTTCCAAGGAGTAGACTGGTGAGCTTGAACCACCAGCCTTATAGTTTAAACCAAATTTGCAGCCCTGCCCATTAACTCAAAGAGCCACACCAGGACTCCGGGCCCCCTAGTGGAGGCTTTCAATGTTTTCATCTAAAGGTTCTAAACATTATTCTGAAGGCACTGGGAACCGTTTGGGGATTGTAGTGAAAGCAATGAAATTCCATTTACATCTCAGAAAGGTCCCTCTGGTGGCAATGTTGGGGAGTGGATTAAAGGTTAAAATTAGAGGTGAAGTGTTCAGATAAGGAATGATTGCTTAAACTGTCATGAGATTTCCTGGAGGTGCAAACAGCCTTGGGACATGAGTGTGAGGAGAGAGGGATCCAGGTTTCTGGCTGGTGTATTGTTCAATCAGGAAGTGACAGTAAGAGGAGAAGCAGGGATTTAGAGTGAAGAATTGGTTTCGGTTGTAGAGACAAGGAATTGGTGATCCTCAGGGGTGGTTGTCCTGGAAGCAGTTGGGTACTTAAGTGTGGAGAGCAGGAAAGGGTGTCATTGTCAGCATGGGATAGGGGCCCAAGATGAGAGAGAGCTGGGAGATTTTGTAGACTTGACAGAAGAGGGCAATGGAAGGACGCTTGAGAATACCATACAGAGAGTTAAGTGGAAAACACAAAACCTGTGGAGTTATCTGGTATCTGTGCCATGTGGATAGTAGATTTGGCTTCTTGGCAAGTTTCAAAACCAATAAGTGTTTTCCCTCTGGTGCCATGCCAGGTATTGATTTTCAGAACTGCAAAAATGCTTCTAAAACGTATTGGAATGGCGCTGCTTCAGCTTCTTTCTTCATGGTAGTGACCTCTTCATGGCTCATGCCAGAGTTATGGGCTAGGCTCATAGTTTCCTCATCTGTTTCAGTCTTGATCCATCAGATTGAAGACATAAAGTATCTGCTTATTGAACCAGAAGATGATAAAGCCTTTGGTAGGTTTGTGTGTGTGTGTGTGTGTGTTTTAGAAAATGTCTGTTAGTAGGACATATGATGGTTGTTGTGTTGTTGTCTTTGAGTCAGTCCCCAATTCATGGTAACGCACATACAATGTCATGATTGGACCATTGTGATCCATAGTCTTTTCATTGGCTGATTTTTTTTGGATGTAGATCACCTGGCCTTTCTTCCTAGTTTTCTTAGTGACACTGAATTCTGTTCAGCATCATAGCACCGCACAAACGACCATTGACAGACAGATGGTGGCTGCACTTGAGTTATATTTGCTGGGACTAGAACATGGGTCTCCTCCATGGAAGATGGGAATTCTGCTGAGACACCCCTGCCTTCAGCAGTAGATGTGACAAGAGATGAGGCATTTGAGGTTTGTTTTTTGTTTTTTAATTCCTGTTATCAGGTAAATAGAGTTGCTGTTGTTGTTGTTAAGTTCTGTCAAGTCAGTTGCAACCCATAGCAACCCTGTATAGAGTTTCCTAGGAGTAGCTGGTGAGCTTGAACCACTGACCTTATGGTTCAAACTGACTTTACAGTCCAGCGCGTTATCCACATCTCCACACCAGGACACCAAGTAGAGAGGAAATAAAAAAGAAAGGAGAGTAGGAGGGAAGGTAGATAGGCCACATTTTACAATTTTTCCAAAACCTAGTCACAAAAAACCCTGGGTATTATTCCTGTCACAACCAGGATGTTGTTGGATTTTTACTTTTCTAGGGAGTCCTGGTATGTATGGTTCTGTAGGATAAGCAAAGGACTCAACCACAAGGTCAGTGGTTCAAATCCGTCTGTTGCTTTCTGGAAAATCTTGTACAGGGTCTCTGTGAGTCGGAATGAACTCCATGTCACACAGCACCAACAACTAGGATTCTTTAATGAGCTTCTCATGGCTATCAAGTATCTTGGTCCTCACTGAGCCAGTAGACTCAGGTCTCTTTGCTAGGAGGGGTGATTGTCTTGTCCCATGCCAACTTTACTCAGTCCTCTCCAGCTTTCCTAATGCCAGAAACACCAGGCAAAGTTCCAAGGTGGCCAGCTCTCCTCTTGCCTCCCCTTCTAATCTTCCCATAGCCACTTAAGTACAGATTACTTCATAGGCTGCTGTTATACGTGACTAATCACACCTTGGGAAAATCCAGTCTGAAGACACCTGATGTGTAATGCCAACTGTCCCCATAGCTGGCACAGATCCTTGTGGAGTGCACTAGAAGATCATGATGTTTGTCACATGTTGAATTTTCTGGAATCCCTATGTTGTGGACACACTTCTCTTTTCCTTGACTGATTGTTCCTCATCATATCATTCCCTCGTTGCTGTTGAACTACACACTTTTATGTTGTTGCTTCCCTCCTTCCTATGGGACTGTGAGAACTGTTTTGCTCTGAAATCACCTTAATTTAAAATAAATTTTAAAAAAGAATTGTATCATCACTATTGAAAATTCAACCATTGACAAAAAGTATTATCTTAGGACAGGTGGAGAATATTACAAAGAAAAAAAAAAAATGTCTCTGATACCCAAACTCAAGAAACATGAATGAAACACTGGGTAAAAAGAGTAACTTACCAGTATTGATGTTTCTTTTATACACAAAGTAGTAAGCACTTTTGCTTCCCATTCACTTTTTTGTCTTAAGGAACAATCATGGAGTTATTAAAACACCATTAAAGAAGAGCACCTAGAAAAAAATGTGCCCAAGTTCTCAGAATGGTTTAATTTTTATCTTAAGAAAAGGATTAACATTTGTTTGAGAAATTCATAAAAAGCATTTAGTGATTTGGGGGATGAGTCAGTGGTAGGATGAACGATTTCTGGTGGAAGAGGTTGTAGTTGGCTTTACTCAGAATTGGCTTGTCAGGGAAGTTGGAACTCTGGGATAGCTGCTGGGTTGGCTGCCCTGAGGCTGTGGTGTGGCTTGTTCCTCATGGTCAGCAGGTGGCACCAAATAGCCAAAAGAAACCTGGAGTAAGGCATGGGGTACTTGGATTTTACCTTCAGTTAATATTAACATCTTTCAGTGTTTCCTAGAGGTAACATTCTTCAAGGCTAAATTTCATAAAAAGTCTTTGATATTTAGACAATTATGAAAATCTACCATCTCCAAGGTCAAATGGCACATGGCAATATTGATTTTTTTTTTTTTAAGCAATATTGATTTTTTTTTATTTTGAAGGAGGCTATAACTCCGAAGGTTAAAAACAACTGTAAGACCGTTCAGTAGAATATACTAAGATTTTGAATTTTTTTGGTGTGTTTTTATGAACTCCTGTAAAGATACTGCTAATGTAATTGCTAATTTGGAGCCTAATAATGGAATCCTGGTGTGGCACTGCAGGTTAATGCACTGGACTGCAAGGTTGTTTTTAACCGCAAGTTCAGTGGTTTAAGCTTACCAGCTGCTTCTCAAAAACCCCATACAGGGTCACTATGAGTCAGAATCAACTAGATGGCACTTAACAACAACAACAAATGCTAATATGAATTGTTGTTGTTGTTGTTGTTAAGTGCCGTTGAGTCGGTTCCGACCCATAGTGACCCTGTACAGGGTTTCCGAGGGTGTAAATCTTTACGGGAGTAGAAAGCCTCATCTATCTCCCGCGGAGCAGCTGGTAGTTTCGAACTGCTGACCTTAAGGTTCGCAGCCCAATTCGTAACCACTACGCTACCAGAATTAGCCAGTACATTTACATTGTTGGTATTGCTTGCCTTCCCTTGATGACAATCCAGGGCTTAGTCCCATCCCAGTTTTCTGTGTGAGAAAAATCGGGTGGCCATTTGAGGTACAGATGCCGACGCCCAGTTTTAATAAGGTGGTTACCAGGTGTCTTCTTGTAGGCTGTGTTGGTGAGGTTCTTGGATGGTGTCTGAGAAAAGAGTTCTTGACAAATGAGGTAGTTCTGTGCTTGTGCTGCTAATTATGATATTAATTAAGGGTCTGCTAATGAGTCCTGGTGTGGTGCTGTGGGTTAATGCGCCAGATTGCAAATCCATTTGAACTGCAAGATCCATAGTTCAAGCTCACCAGCTGCTCCTTGGAAACCCTATTCAGGGTCACTGTGGGTCAGAATCAACTCGACAGCACGTAACAACAGCAATGTGATTCAGTTTCATTTATTTACCATAGTAGCCTGGTTGGTTGCATGTGATACATGTGGTTATATGCTGGAACTTGAGAAAATCCCTACTTCAAGCACAATAAGAGATACGGTTTTTGGGTTTTTGTGTATATATATATATATATATATATATTATGTTCTTGGCATTGTGGCATGTTGTTGTTAGATGCCATCGAGTTGGTACCGACTCATAGCAACCTTATGTACAGCAGATCAGAACACTGCCTGATCACTGTCGTTGCCACGCTTGAGCCCATTGATGCTATGTGATAGAAAATAAACTCAGCTCTTGGGTGGTCATTTTGCTGCTGCTGTATAGTGGTCTGGTGTTTTATTTCTATACCAGCTGATGATGAAGCCTGAATCTGGTCTGTGTACACATCTTTGGTGCACATTAATGAGACTTTCATTACATGAACTTCTGAGTGAAAAACCATATAATAAAATATAACTATAGAAGTTGTGGGAGGACACACAAGCATCCCCCCGCTCCCTCCCCGGGACATTTTCCTACCATTGAAAAGGAGGGTGGTATGTTTTTTAGTTTTACTACATTTACAGATTCAAAGTCACTAACTTGGATGGCTTTGTAGAGCTGACTGAGGCCCCCAAGTCCCTGTGATGAAATGTAAAGTGTGCAGGAGTTTAACCACACAGTAAGAACCCAGCACTCAGCATGACTTCAACCTAGAAATCCCATACCTCTCAGGCCCAGTCCTTCAGCAAGCCCTGGCAGCTCTCCGTCCGAAGTATATCTGCTTCTGATCTCCTTCGCTCCACCATCCAAGGTCCAGCCATACTTTCTCTGGGGTAGCCTCCCAACCGGCCCCTGCATCTGGTCTTGCCCCTGTGATCCGATCCGCTTTCCAGCACCAGAAGTAGTCTTTTGAAAATACAGTTCCCTTTATCACGCATATGCATAGAATGCTGCAGCAGCTGCAGCTTCGTGGTCTGGCCCCACTGTCCTCTCCAATCTTGTTGCCTATATTTTTTTACTGGCCCCTTGACTGCGTCCACACTGGTCTTCCTTCGTTCCTCTGTGCTGCTACTCACTATCCATTCTTTGAATTTTTTGTGTGTGTTTCATTTGCCTTGAATACTATTCTTAATCCATGTGGGACCTGGTCCTATTTGACATTGAGATCTCAGTTTAAATACTGGCTAAGAGAGGCCTTCCTTCCCTGGCCACCAGATCTGAAATAGTCACTCACCTACTCTGTAGCTCATTTTGCTGTCGTTGTCTTTTCTTTAAACTCTCTTACATTTTCTTACTTGCTTTTCATCCAGCTTCTCCTACTACAGTGTAAGCGTCATTAAGATCAGGGACCCTTTTCCTATTTACTGTGGTATCTGGAACACTGCCGGGTACGTAGTAGGCTCTCTGTATGTTTTAGTTGAATGAGTGAATAATAGCTGTATTGAAGGAAGAAGATAGATTCAAAGATAAATGTTTCTTGTATGAGGACACTGATAAAGACAGCTGTGGGTCAAAATTTATTCCTAGAAAACACTGTCAATCCTGGGTGGGGACCTGAGGAGTGGGTGTTGGTAGTAGAATTTGTAATTACACAGCAGTGTGGATAATTGCAATCATTATTTATTGAATAGTGTAGTGGTTACGAATCGGACTGTGAACCTCAAGGTCAGCAGTTCGAAACTACCAGCTGTTCTGTGGGAGAAAGATGAGGCTTTCTGCTCCTGTAAAAATTTGTTGTTGTTGCTAAGTGCCATCAAGTCGGTACTGACCCATAGTGACTTTATGCCCAACAGAACGAAACACTGCCCAATCCTGGGCCAACCTCACTACTGTTGCCACACTTGAGTCCATCGATGCTGCCACCTGGCCAATCCATCTCTTTGGGGGTCTTCCTCTTTTTCTCTGACCCTCCACCTTACCAAACATGATATCCTTCTCCAGAAACTGGTCCCTTGGAAAGCCTGTACAGGGTCGCTCTGAGTCAGAACCAACTCCACAGCACACAACAACAGCAGCAGCAACCTTCTGTGCACCAACTCTGTCCTTGTGGCTACACATTTACTATCTTCTATTATTTTAGGCATCAGCTTTCTAATACATGAATTGAGAAGTTTAGATAAAGGATCTGTCAATTCATTTATGTGATATTTTATGAATTTTCAGGAGAAACTAAAAAAATTATAGTTTATGGTGACAGGCAATACAAATATATGTGAGTTCATTCAGAAACCCCAAATGGGTGTTGATCCATGTCTGATAAAACTTGAAAATGATAAACATAAGCTTTAGAAAGAAGGAAGAAGAAATCTTCATTTCATTTCATTCATTTCATTTCATTCAGTTTTCCAAACTGAATTCTCCCACTCTAATGGTTGGGGAAACTGAGACCCAGAAATGGTAAATGATTTGGCCAAGGTCACGCATGTTATGAGGCAGCACTGATGTTCAAACCCTGTTCTAATCGACTGCAGAGGGCTCTTTCTAGACCACTCATTGTTTGACTTGAATCGGGTAGGTTTTGTGGGGATTGTTGAGCATCTAAGTATAGCTGGCCTTTTGTCCTCATAGAACTTGAAAAGGAGCTGATGTGGAAGAGCAGCTGAGACAGTCAAGATGACGACCACAGTAGCCACAGACTACGACAACATTGAAATCCAGCAGCAGTACAGCGATGTCAACAACCGCTGGGATGTGGATGACTGGGACAACGAGAACAGCTCTGCACGGCTCTTTGAGCGGTCCCGCATCAAGGCCCTGGCAGGTAAGGCTCCTTTATAGCTGCCAGAGACTCAGGGTGATTTGACGTCCCCTTGGGACTGCCCTGCTTAGAGATCATCTCACTTCTCTTTATGGCTTTCCCAGGAGCAAGATGAACGCTTTGTAAGGTCTCCAATTCCATATTGAAGATCTACCAAAGGGATTCTGAATGTAGATGTATTGACTACATATACTGACAGTTAATCTCATAGAGTGATTTTATAGCAGCTCAGAATGGGCTGCTCTTTGTTTAGAGCAATTTTTTTTATTTTTGATGCATTTGTAATTGTCTCACGCTTGCCTAGAGTTTTATACTTCAAATTATTGAAACATACTATACCTGTACTCAGAGATATGCAGCCAACTGCTACCAAAAAATTAGAACACTTATTAAGATTGTTTGACTCTTGAATAGTAGGGACTTAGAGATCTGTCTTGAACTTGCCTGAATTGAGGGCATAAGTGAATGATTAATCAGTTCATCTGTTGTTCTAGAATTGGAGTTTTATTTTCTGACTCATGCATTACCATAAGACCTTACAGAACTCTGTCTTATATGATTTGGTAAAATCCTGATTTGGCAGTCCAGATTTGGGTGAATGGGTTGATTTGTACTTTAATTTCTTACGACTTTTCATGTAACCTTTATTTGGACTTTTAAGACCAGAGCCACCTTTGATCATGAGTCACTTTATTAGTTTTACTCACAAATGGCAGAGCAGTTTCTTCTTCTTCTTGTCTTTCCCATGGTTTCACAGGAGGACCCCAAGCTATCCTTATTTAATTGATCAGGTGTCCTAATCCTACCTAGAATGTCTTTCCAAACTCTATGCCATCTAAGTTCCTAAATAATTGTATTACACAATGCTGTGGGCTGGAGGGAGGGAAGGGGAGATGGAGTTTTAGGGAGCACAGTGATAGACAGTGGAGTCCTCGTGTGGTGCTGTGAGTTAACGCGCCAGACTGCAAAGCCGTTTGATCTGCAAGGTCGGTGGTTCAAGCTCACCAGCCACTCCTAGGAAACCCTATACAGGGTCGCTATGGATCAGAACCTACACGACAGCACTTAACAACAGCAATAATAATAGCACGCACTCTACTGCTAACCACAAGGTTGATAGTTTAAACCCACAGTACTAGAGTACTAGTAACAATCCCTATACGGGGTCACTTTGAGTAAGAACCAACTTGACAACACTTACCAACAACAATAATAATAGCAAAATATAGTGCTTATGATGTACCAGGAACTGTTCCACTTGCATTACATATATTAACACTTAATCATATAATGAGGAAGATTGCTGTTAGCTACTTTGTAGAGATCAGGAAACTGAGGCACAGAGACATTGAATCATTTATTCAAGATCATACTTCTGGCAAGTGGCTGAAAGTAGATTGTCTCAAAGTATACCCTCCATTGTTTTTCTGTATTCTGTAAAATGTAAAATGATAGCCAGCTCATTGGTGTGGAGTATTTATAGTGGGTAATTGAAGCGTCTTTGCAAAGATCTTTGGGAGATTCAGGAATGTACCATGTGGTCTAGAATAAACCCTGAGCAGCCAAGACAGTGCCCTGAAAAGATGCTGCTTTCAAATTAAATGATGTTTTTTTTTTAAAGAAAAGAATTAGGTGAATCTAGATGATACCAGAAAAAACATGGCCTATAGTCTGCTTAATAGAAGAAATAATTTTGCTTCCTGTTCTGTGGGTCTGAAAAATATCTTAGCCCTCTGAACCAAATGCTGGTAGGAAGAGTAGGGAACGGCAGCAAACCAGTGGCTCTTAGATTTGAGTGTGCGTTAGAAACATCTGGAAGATTAAAAACTGGGCACAGGACAAGAACAGACACTTCACCAAAGAAGACATTCAGACAGCCAGTAAGCATATGAAGGAATGTTGTCAATCAGTAGCCTTTAGAGAGATGCAAATCAGGACAACAATGAGATAGCATCTCACCCAAGCATTAATATCAAAGTTAAAACAAAAACCCAGAAAACAATGAATTCTAGTGGAAGGTGGGGAGAGACTGGAGCCCTTACGTGCTGTTGGTGGGACTGTAAAATGCGCAACCATTGTGAAAATAGTATGGTGTTTGTTTAAAAAGTTGGAAATAAAAAATACCATATGACCCAGTAATCCCTGTACTTAGTATATATTCTAGAGAAATAGGAACCTTGGCACGTCCATATTCATCACAGTAATAGTAACAATAGTAAAAAGGCTGAAATTGCTCATCAGTGGAAGAATGGATAAACAAACTATGGTAGGTACATACAATGGATTATTTTTCATTGTTAAAGAAGAAAATGAATCTGAAATACCTCATACATGGATGAACCTGGAGGGCATTATGCTGAGTGGAATTAGTCAATCATGAAAGGACAAATATTATATAAAACCACTGTTGCAAAAAGTCAGGAAAAAGTTTTAACACGAAAAGAAACATTCTTTGATAGCTACCAGTGGTAGAAGGGAAAATTATTGGCTAGAGGGTACAGTGCTAACTTGGGTGAAGGGGAAGGCAATATATAATAAGAGGCGGGTCAGCAAAACATGTTGGAGGCAGGGGAAGACATGGGGAGGAGTGTGAGAGTTAAAGGCAACATTATATGCACAAATCTATGATACCTGTGATCTGCAAATCCATGCATGGATATACAGGTAGGCTGAATGGGTGTGGGAGCAAGAATGAGAGTGTACCCATGAATAAATACAGCTTTGACAGAGGGTACCTGATCTGCATATTTGCTTGAGTTGCAAATAGATCCATGAATGTGGTAAAAAGCATATAGGGAGCAATGTTAGGAAAACTTCTTAGATAGAATCAAATACCTTGAGGGAATAAATCATCTGGCTGGGGAGCTCAGGACCATGGTCTCTCAGGACACAGTGGTTATAGTCAGTGTAACAGAATCCACAGAAACAATGTTTTAAAACAGCCTACTTTGGTGAGTAGCAACTGGGGCCTTACAAGCTTTTGAGCAGCTATCTAAGGTACAGCTATTAGTCTCTTCCTATGTGGAGGAATGAAGAATGAAGAAACTCAAAGATGCATAGAAACCATTAGTCCAGTTAAAGGACCACATGGACATCTGTGTCCACGATGCTGACCAGAAGAACTAGGTGGTGCATGGCTCCCACTACCAATTGCTCTGAAAGGGATTACATAGAAGGTCCCTGATAGAATGGGAGAAAATGTGGAACAAAACTTAAAAACTATTTAAAAAGACCAGGCTTACTTGCATTTTCTCTGGTGGAGCCCCAAGACTAAGGCCCTTAGTCACCCTTTAGGTCTGGAACGGAACTCACCCTATGGCTCCATTTTAAGTTAGATAATAGATCTATAAAGGGAACAATAACACTAGGGAGCTATGCACATCTTTGAATAATCCACTATTGAGTTTAGAAGGCAGTACTGATCCAAGAACAAAGTTTAGAAGGCTTATGAAAGAAGAAGGACTGGAAATAGGAAGGAAACACAGGGAGGAAGTAGTAGGATAAGTGATATTGCATTGTGGGAATTGTAATTAGTGAGATGAAACAAAATGTGTGTAATTGTTGATTGGAAAACTGATATGCCCCATAAACCTTCATCCATTTCACATTAAAGAAAGAAAGAAACATCAGGAGAGCAGGTTAAAACAATGCTGGTTCCTACCCTTCTGTCTGTTTCAGTAGGTTTGGGTGGGTTCTGAAAATTTGCATTTCTAACAGATAGGTTCCCTGGTGATGCTAAAGTGACTGGTCCGAAGAAGCACACTTTGAGACTGTTGTATAGTTTTGATGCTCATGTGCCCCCACCCTCCACCACAAACCCACCCCTTGAGTATCGAAGCTTAGGAAGAAGGACAATACTAAATTCAACAATTGTTTAAAGATACACTTTAATGTGGGAGTGGTGTGGAAGACTGATTTTGGGAAAAGGGAAATAAATGCCTTTCCTCCAAGATGTTGTTTGTTGTTATTCACTGCCATCAAGTAAGTTGCCACACATAGGGCTTCCGAGGAGTAGCTGGGGATTGGAACTATTGAACTTGCAGTTCAAACTGACCTTGCAGTCTAGTATGTTTCCTACAAGATTGTTGTTGTTAAATGCCATCAATTTGGCTGCAACTCATAGTGATCCTGTGCACAACAGAACGCACGCTGCCTAGTCCTGTGCCAACCTCACAATCATTGCTGCGCTTGAGTCCATTGCTGCTGCCAATCCATCCCGTTGGCATCTTCCTGTTTTTCGTTGACTCTCCTTTACCAAGCATGATGTCCTTCTCCAGGGACTGGTCCCTCCTGAAAATATTTCCAAAGCATGAGAGACGAAGTCTGGCCATCCTGACTTCCAAGGAGCACTCTGGCTGTACTTCTTCCAATACAGATTTGTTTGTTATTTTGATAGTCCATGGTACTTTTAATATTCCCAACACCATAACTCAAAAATTCATCAATTCTTCTACAATCTTTGTTATTTACTGTCCAACTTTCACAAGCATATAATGTATTTGAAAATACCATGGCTTCGGTCAGGCACTCGTTAGTCTTCAAACTTATATCTTTGTTTTTGAATATTGTAAAGAGATTTTGTGCAGCAAATTTGCCTAATACAATATGACTCTTGATTTCTTGACTGCTGCTTCCATGAATGTTGATGGTTGATCCATGTATCTCGATATTATTTATTTGGTCCAGTGATAAGGATTTTTGAGATTTTATTTACATTGAGGTACAACCCATACCAAATGATGTGGTCTTTGATCTTCATCTATAAGCATTTTAAGTCATCTTTGCTTTTAGCAAGCAAGGTTGTATCATCTGCATATTGCAGGTTGTTAATGAGCTTTTCTCCAATCCTAATGCCATATTCTTCTTCATATAATCCAATTTCTTGGATTATTTGCTCAGCATACAGATTGAATATGTATGGTGAAAGAATACAACCCTGGCAAACACCTTTCCTAATTTTAAACCATTCAGTGTTCCCCTGTTCTGTTTGAACAACTGCCTCTTGGTCTATGTACAGGTTTCTTATGAGCACAATTAAGTGTTCCAGAATACTCATACTTCTCTTTGTTGTCCATAGCTTGTCATGACCCACACAATTGAAACCTTTTGCATAGTCAGTAAAGCACAGGCAGATGTCTTTCTGATGTTCTCTGCTTTCAGCCAAGATTCATATGATACAAGTAATGATAGCCCACATTCCACATCCTTGTCTGAATCTGACTTGAACCTCTGCAAGTTTTCTATGTATGGTTTCAGCCATTCTTGAATTATCTTTAGCATAATTTTGCTTGAATGAGATATTAATGATTTCCACATTCTGTTGGGTCACCTCTCTTTGTAATGAGCACAAATATGGATCTCTTCCAGTCAGTTGGCCAGATAGCTGTCTTCCAATTTCTTGGCATAGATGAATGACTGCTTCCAGTGCTGCATCAATTTGTTGAAAGATTTCAATTTGTATTCCACTGATTCCCAGAGCCTTGTCCTTTGCCAATGCCTTCAGTGCACCTTTGGTTTCTTCCTTCAGTATCATTAGCTCTTGATCATGTGCTACATCTTGAAATGGTTGAACATTAACCATTTCCTTTTGGTACGTTGACTCTTTGTATTCCTTCCATCTTCTTTTGATGTTTTTACTTCATATTTTGCTCATGGAATTCTGCAGTATTGCCTGTTGAAGCTTTAATTTTTTCTTGAATTCTTTCAGCTTGCTGAGTGAGTTCTTTCCTACAAGATAGGAGATGAAATGCTCTTGTAGGATTTCTGTTAGAAATTCATGTTCTGAAGCAGGGAATCTTTGATTAGAGAAATAGAAATATTACACACCCAGTCTGTGTGCCTGTAGGACCCTCGGCATGTTTTATCGTCTCTTGACTTTAGATTGAATTTCGAGGCAAATTCACAAAAGGAATTTATCATCTTAAAATGTAGTACATTGTATGTTGATAATGTACCCATCACCCTGTGGCCCTTGCCAAGTAGTATTAAAGGTATATATCCCTAGGGAAGCAGGGGAATGAAGTACATTCAGTTTATAGGTTGTAATAACATATATTTGTGTGTGTTTTTTTTTTGTATTTGTGTGTTTGTATGTACACGTTGTTGTTAAGTATCATTAAATCAGTTCCAACTCATAGCACCCCTGTATTGTGTTCCCAAGGAGCATTTGGTGGGTTTGAACAGCCAACTTGGTGGTTAGCAGTCCAGTGCTTATACAGCAGAGCCACACCAGGACTCCGTGTGTGTGTCTGTTTTTGTGTACACATTTTTGTTACTATAAGGCCATGGAGTTGTAAAAACCATTCTTGATTTCTGCTTCACTTGCCTTCCTCTGAGAATTAGCTTTTAACTCAGTTGTTGTTAACTGCCAACAAAGTGGCCCCTACTCATGGTGACCCCCTGCACAATAAGATCAGACTGTGGTGTTCTAAAGGGTTTTCGTTGCTAATTAAGGAGATTGAGAAATAGTCAGGTCTTTTTTCCTTGTCTGTCCTGTTGCGCATCATACTAACGTGCAAGCCTTCACTGAGAGACTGGTGATGGCAGCGCTTGGGATGAACCTGAGTCTCCCACATGAAAGACAGTAAGAGCCTAGTATTTTAGGCAGGAGATGACTTACCTAGTGTAGCAAGTTGTTGTTAAGTGCCATCGAGTCAGTTCCAACTCTTAGCCATCCTGTATAGGGTTTCTAAGGAGTGGCTGGTGAGTTTGAACTGCCAGCCTTATGGTTAGCAGGTCAGTGCTTACATTACAGTGCCACAATAGGTGTAGCATGTAAGTGTGTCCAATTTTGTGAAGTGTTAGGTTAGGGTCACAATGAATAAATCTGGGGTTAGGCTCCTAACTCCCTTGGGTTACTAAAGTTGCCAGTGAGTTTTACATCTTTTCATTCTTATTTAATATTTTGTTTGGAAATCATCCTAACTTCATCCCAGGCATCTGGCTCCCCTTTTGGCTTCTCAGTCATCAGGAACGTTAGCCTGGTGTACCCCAAGAGATAGCACAGAAAGCTGCACGGTCTGGCCTTCTAATCCAGTTTGTCCATCTCCTGCTGGGATTAGAAGCAGCAGTTTTTTCCCTCAAAATAGGCAGCTTTCACATCACACATGTTGGGAGAAGAAGAAGTCTCTCCTATCTGCAGCTAGTATAGATTAAAGACTGTAAATCATAAAAACATAAACTATAAATAAATCATTAAGACACAAAACATTTAATTTACTTAAATAATTAGAGTTAGTATTGACTATCCCACTTATTGCAAATTTATACGTACGCAAAGACACGAAGCTGTCATGGTAATACTTATGCGTAAAACTCAGTATAAAATGAAAACTCTGCACATTGTAGTAACATCCCCTTTCATGGAGTTACTGAAGATGAGGAGTGTTAGTCCCAGTGGTGAGTAGCAAAGAGATCCTGTCCTGTGGATTTGGCTGAAAGGCAGTGAGTGTGCTGTGTGAGGTAATTGTCATGCATTCTGTAAATGATTTCCCCGCGTCCCATGATAACATGCTCACATTCCTGACCTCTGACCAAAATGCCACAGAAGTGTGGGACGTGCAGTGAAGAAGAAAGTGGACTAAAATAAGCTGAACTTGCTGGAAATCAGCATTTTGTCTGAAGTGAAAATAAAATATAAATCAAACTTTAATCTTTTCAAGAAATGTCAGCAGAAAATGTTTTTTTTTACAAAGGAAAGGTATTTATGGCTGTTGCTTATATTTTTCTGGAGTCAACTAACATTAAAGGAACAAGTAGTGTTTAAAAGTGTAACATTTTTAGCTTAGCAATGTTGACAGAGTAGTTAGAATTAATACCTGAATATCAAGAACACTCATGAAAAATGCATTAAAAAAACGGGTGGCTGTATACCAAAATATTATTTATTTCTGAGTGCCAGGGTTATGAGGGGCTTTCCTTTTCTCTTACCTATTTTTGAATTTTTCCTGACATAAAATTCTGTATTTAGTTATTAGAGAAAATTATAAGATGATATTTATATCTCATATAGTATTCAAAAGCTTTTGGTAGTTTTTTTCCCAGAAAATAATGGCATAGAGAGGTGGTACGAGAAAGCCTGAGTGTGTATGTACGTTGAAAAATGAGAGATGGAAAATGAGATTACTTTGGGAGTTATCAGTCATCAACATTTATGAGGTCAAATTTTATACAAGGACCTCTTTGCTAAGCAGTGAGCATGCTGAAAGAATTTGACTTTGAGTTTGCATTGATAAGGAAGAATCAAGTACAGCTGAAAACCACTGGAAATGATGTGAAAGCAATTCATTCTGTCTTGCACATACAAGTCTAGAGTAGATAAAAATGGTTTATGGCAATCCAGATAGGCCAGGCTCCCTTTAAACACTGAGTTTTTTGGGGGATGATCAAGAATTTTAGTTGAGTGTTTTATCAGCTGGAGCAGAAATTTATTTTAAATACAGATAATCCCTAACATCAAACACAAGTTGAATACTTCCTTTAAAAAAAAATTCATTATTACTACCTTCTATTAACAATATCTTTATAAATCTGATCTTTATTTGTCTTTGCGGGTTGGAAACAGTACATGGAAACATATAAACATACATACAACATATATGCTGCCACATTTTAGTCTCTGATTTTAACAGAGTTCTATTTTGATGTAACTCGAATACTTCACAAAGTTGGGGATTGCCTGTGTTCAGATCTGTGTCGTCCAAAAGAAGTATAACACTAGCCATGTATGACTGAAAAGTTTAGGTATTTTAGTTAATCAATAGATATGCACTTCGCCAAGTTATTGGTAAGATTCTTATTTTTCTTCTGATGTTGTTGCTTAGTGTTGTTGAATTGGTTTGGACTCCCAGTGACCCTGTGGATTTGAACCACTGACCTTGTAGTTCAAACCAACCTAGCAGTCCAGTGCTTATCCTACAGTCTGAAATTGGGTGTGTATTTTGCACTCAGCACGTCGGAGTACAGAGTAACCACATTTCACATCATCAGTAGTTGCATGTGGCCATTGACTAAAGATTTGGAGAATGCAGCTCTGATGCAACATATTGTTGTTAGCTGCCGATGAGCTGGACCCTGACCCTTGGTGACCCCATGCATGATAGAATAAAATACTGCCTGGTTCTGGGCCATTGCTGTGATTGGTTGCAGATCAGACTGTTGGGATCCATTACCTAATACTTATATTTGAAAGCAGATTGCACGTTTTTTTCCTACTCTGGGTGCTCTGCTGAAAGCTGTTCAGCATCATTGCAATGTGTAAGAACTTCATTGACCAATGAATGGTGGCTACACATAAGAGGTGCACCATTTGAGAATTGAACCCAGACCTCCTGCATTGAAGACAGAAATTCTACAGCTGAATCACCAATGTAGCATAACCACTTTTTATTTGCGAACACTTCTCTAGATGCTGCAGAATAAATGTGAGGGTAAATATTCAATTTTGGGATTCTTATCCAGGCATTCAGTAGGTGGCTCTTCAACACAATGTGAATTTGTATTCTGATGAGGAATAATGCATATTAACCAAACAGTTCTTTTTTAAAAAGAGCTAATACTGCTCCCTTTTATGTTCTGTGGGATAAAGTGCAGAACTGCAAGGCTGGTTTGAACTACAATGTCATCGGCTGAAACTTACCAACAGGGATGCTGTGAGTTGGAACTGACTTGATGGCACTAAACAGCAACACATGTTGTTACAAAGACAGAGCGTCTACAGATATCTTCACTCTGCTACATTTGGTGAAAACTTCAGCAGACCATCCAAGCAGTTCTCAAGCACTGGATTTGGGTGCAGAAGATTCAGTAGCACTCTTGTTTAAAAGTTCCTTGGGTCCCTGGATGGTGAAACAGTTTATGGATTCAGTTGCTAACAGAAAGGTTGGAGGCCTGCCCGTCCACTTAGAGATGGTTCAGAAGAAAGGCCTAGTGATTGGCTTTTCAAGATTGTTGTTTTTATCTCTGTGGGTTAATGTGCTGGACTGCAGAGTCGATGTTACCAGCAAGGTTGGTGGTTCAAGCTCATCAGTCGCTCCTTGGAAATCTATACTATACAGGGTCGCTATGGGTTGGAACTGACTTGAGGGCGCTTAATGACAACAACAACTGGTATGGCACTGTAGGATAAAGCACTGGATTGCAAGGTTGGTCTGAGTAGCAAGGTTAGCAGTTCAAACTCACTAGCTGCTCCTTGGAAACCCTATACAGTGTTGCTATCAGTCTAGCCGACTGAAAGGTACGTAACAACTCTGACACAAATGGTGTCGCCTCAGGGTCATCCTGGAAATCAATTAAGCTGTTGGCTCCTTTGCCTCCCTCATGCAACCACCCCACCACACACACACATACTTACTGAGGTTCACTAGTGTAGGATAGAATACAGATGTCTGCATTTTTAATAAACCCCCAAGTAATTCTGCTCTGGACCACATTTTGAGAAATGATTTCTTAAATACGGCCTAAGTAGTCCCACATAGTATTCAAACCCTCTTGTCCTTGAGTATTCTCACTGAAATGAAAGTCAACTTTTTGCCCCTCCTGAGAGCTGTTATTCTCTTAGATTTAATGAACTGTCCGTTTCTTCCCCAGGAAGCAGGTCGCAGTTGATGTTTTGGTATCTTCAGACCTAAGAGTTAATATCCTGCTCTGTCCTGGCCCAATCAGGCTGCTGCTTATAATCCCAGGTCTCATTACAGCCCCTGTCTAGGTTAGGAAGGTTATTGAACACTTTACCCCCAAAGCCTCATCAGTGTTTGGGTCTTTGAATCTGTAATCTCCTGAGGGCAGAAATGTTCTCTTAGCCTAAATTAACTCTCTCCTGCTAATTAAAAGTGTGTGTGTGTGTGTGTGTGTGTGTGTCATGGAGAGGGGCCTGAAAAATATATGTATAAAAATTTTGTAGCTTTTCATCAGACATTTAGGTGCAGGGTTTTCCCAGAGGAAAAGAACTGGTTTCTGTATGCAGGAAATAAGAGCAGTACTTAGCATTACTTCTCCCATTTGGCCACAAATGTCAAACTATCATTAAAATGATATATTTACATATCATTTACTTAATTCCAAATAGATTCTGCCCATCAATGGAGGAAAACTGACTCTAAAGCCATAAGGTATTTTTAAAATTTAGGTTTTTTTGAAAAATATCTTAATGTGTTTTCAGCCTACAATCATGAATGTGTTATTAGGTAGCTTTCTATTTTTTAAGGTCTTCTGTAATAGGTTGGTTTTACATGGAAACTTTCTAGAATAAAGCTGTTAGTCCACAATCAATCCCTCTGCCAAAATGAATAAACAGATATATAAGAAGTTTGCCTTCTTTCTTGTGAGTACACAGAGCCTATTGAATATGTTGAGAGATCTATAAAACATGGCCTGGAATGATCTAATTGGGAAGATAAAACCTGTTTACATGATACATTAACTGAACATGTATGCAGGTGCCAAGAAAACAGTACAGGCAATTAGTGCTGTAATAATTTAAAGGGAAGGACTGATCACATGGGAAAACAAACAAACTCATAATCTTATAATGTGGTAGATTCTTGCAAAGTAAAGAGCATTGGAATTTAGAGAGGAAGCTGGGACTTGAGCTTTCATGTTGCTGCTTTGGTTTCACTGCAGCAGAACAGAAGAGCTACACTGCAGGCCCTTGCAACTCTCATTGAAACAAACGCGTCAACTTTGAAATTGTCCAGGTGTGGCATGCCATCTCAAAGTTGAACTCATTCATCAAAGCACTGAGCTACAGTGCTTCTTACACGCTACTAAATTCGTATGCAATACTTTCATGCCCCCAGGGAAAGAGAACTGTTTCTTGCATGATGGAATAGATTTTTACAGCCCGGATTAACAGAGATTTAATAAACTATCCATTGTTTTCCTCACGCATTCAGGAGTAAGGAGACTCTGAGAAACTGCTCTGCTAGAGAAAGATGAGGCATTTTGCTCTTACAAAGATTACAGCCTAGGAACCCTTACACAGACAGGGTTGCTGTGAATCAGAACCCACTCAGCGCTTAACAACAGCAATTCTTGAGACTGTTTCCCTGAATTGCACATTATTTGGGACTGTTTATTGATGAAAGAGGCATGGTCCCTAGCACATAGTAGATGTTATTGTCATTACTATTGTTGTATGCCATTGAGTAGCAACCCTCTATGACAGGGTGGAACATAGGCTGTAATCTTTATGGGTGCCGATTGGCAGGTCTTTTCTCCCTTGGAGCTGCTGGCAGCTTCAAACTTCAGGCCTTTTTTTTTTTTTTAAGCAACCAGCCAAGTGGTTCACTGCTGTGCTAACAGGGCAAATACACCATAATTCTTTTAATTCTTGAAATCTAACTCTGACAGGGCATTTCTTATCATAGTGATTTATGAAAGCTATTGAAGGGAGAGACTACTGAGTAGTTCATTGTGTGTAGCCTCAGATTTAGTTATACATACCCTCAATTTAGTTTTTACATGTAAATGTCTTCGGTCTTTTTCTAACCATAGAAAAGCAGAATCCTCTCTCTTGTTTTGGTACAGCTTCCTCTGGTTTCTGCCCCCTCCTCCTCCTCTCTAGCCTTACAACTTTAGAACCAGTTTCCCCCCATTTTAAAAATCAGCTTGGATTCCTGCCATGGTTCCCTTAATTCCACATCACCTCTGGTTTCACCTCAGCAATGGCGGAAGTCCCATTGTAACTGAGGTGAGTGAGCCAGGATGAGTTGGGGGAGGGTATTATGTCTCTAGAGCCAGCAACTAGAAGTGTCATGCTACCAGTTGTTTTGTTTAAAAAAAAAAGAATTTTTTTTTTTAATCATTCTTTAACCTTCATTAAGTCTCTTAACCGTGCAACCATCCCTCTCTCACCTAGCTCCCATCATAAACCTCAGCCCAAGTCGTAACCACTACGCTTCTAGAGCTCAGATGCTCTCTCATTCTTCCATCTACTTAGAGATCCTCTTTCCATTATTCATCTCTTGCTCTACCTTTAGCCTTAACTCTTCATTCTCCCCTAAAACAGATAAAACAAAAAGCACACCTACTGTCATGAACTCAATTCTGACTCAGCAACCCTATAGGACAAAGTAGAACTGCCCATAGGGTTTCCAAGGTTGTAGATCTTTAAGGAAGTAGACGGCCATGTTTTTTTTCCTGCAGAGGTTGGTGGGCTCGAACTGCCCACCTTTCAGTTATTGGCTTAGTGCTTAACCCACTGCACTACCAGGACTCCTTCATTCTCCTCTGTTGTTGTTGTTAGTAAGTACCGTTGTATGGGTTCTGACTCACAGTGACCCTGCATAGGGTTTCCCAGGAACATCTGGTGGGTTTGAACTGCTGACCTTGTGGTTCACAGTCCAGTGCTGATCCTACAGCACCACACCAGGGGTTCCCTTTCTCCTCTGCTCCACCATAATGTCATCTGTAAGTCACTCCTCTCTTATTGTGAGGAACTTCAGTCATCATTTATCTGGAAAAGTCCCACCAGTTTTTATGTGTGAACGTTTTCTTGTGATTTAGGTGACAGTGCAATCAACAACAATGTTACAGAGCACATTAGTTTCCCATTCAACAACTTGTACTCATTTTGTTAGGTGACAGTAACTGCAATCTTTTCCATGTAACAGCATTCTTCCCTCTTCCTTCCCTGGGTTCCCTTTTCCATTCTCGTATCTTTCCTGCCCCTTCTAGCCTTCTGAACATTGTTTTTGTGCAAATGCTGACCTTTGGATCTCAAATGTTGATTGTTCTGAGGAACACATTCCTCACTGGTGCTATTATTCACCCTATAGGCCTGTGTAATGTTTGGCTGAAAGGTGATCTCTGGAAGTGGGCTCAGTTCCAGGTTTGAAGTGTGTCAAGGCCATAGTCCGAAGGGTTCCACCAGTCTCTATCAGACTAGGAGGTCTGGTCTGTTTGGATGTTGATTTTGCCCTGTAATTTTCTTCCATTCTGTCTAGGACCTTCTGTTTTGATCGCTGTCTGAGTGTTGGTAGTGGTAGCCACCGGGTACTATCTAGTTCTTCTGGTCTTAGGCTAGTGGAGGCTGTGGTTGGTTTGCTCATTTAGTCCTTTGGACTGCCCCTTTAGCTTTTATGGTTGATGTACAGTTGAATTTAAGGAATATAGCCTCTATATTTGGAAACTGGGGTCCTGGTGTGGCACTGTAGGGTAAGCACTGGACAGCTAGCTGCAAGGTTGGAGGCTCAAACCCACCAGCCATGCCTCAGAAACCCCATACATGGTCACTGTAAATCGAAACCAACCCGATGGCGCTTAGGAACAACAATGACTTGGGGACCATCAATGTAAGCACAAGAGGGGAAACTTCCATGCCATTTCACTTCTCTTTTGCTTTTGCTAGCTTTCTCTGCGTTCATTGCTCTCATTCTCATTTTTATTCTCTACCCCCTTTCAAGGATCAGCTTTATTGAGATAAAACAAAATTCATCTTTATTTTATTTTGTGTTTTATTTACTTTATTGAGATGCCATAAAATTCATCCTTTTGAATTGTTCAAAGCACACTAGATATATGGTGTTTAGTCTACACATAGAGTTATACAACCATTATCAGTATCTAATTCCAGAACATTTCATCACCCCACAAAAGAAACTCTCTCCCCATTAACAATCACTCCCCAGTCCCTCCTTCCTCCAGTGTCCAGACCTTATGTCTCTATAGATATGCCAGTTCTAGACATTTCCTATAAAAAGAGTTCATACAATATGTGACCTTTGATGACTGGCTTCTTTCACTTAACGTAATGTTTTCAAGATTCATCCTACGTGTTCACCATAATGCAGCATGTATCAGGACTTCACTTCTGTCTCTGCTCTTATTTAAGAAATAGTGAAATTGGCCAGAAAAAAAAAAAAAATGTCTATAGCTTCCTCTACCATAATACCATTTGGTGGTTGTCTGGAAACAGATAGCAGGTCTGTTGTAGGCATCTGAAAGTACTGTAGCCTTAGCAACTTACTCATTTACCCAGATGCTTTCATCAAAAAAGTCTATGGGTGGGCGTTGGGTGTCTCTTTTGGACATAAAAGGGGGCTTCAGAAAACTTGGGGAACAGTGAAATTAAAAGATACGGAATGTTTCCATGAACTTCTTGAAACCCCCTTGTATTTGTTGTCTTTATTAAATTCACTTACATACCTTAGCTCCTTTTGCCAGATTTCTATCAAAATGGATATATCAGCAGGTACCATAATATGAAAAGATAAGAAGTAAAAGTAATTTATATCCAGGATACCTGTAGAGTCTGTGTGCACATCCAAAATAAAATGTCACATGATGAAAGCAAACTAAAAATGTTACAAGGTATATATTATAACGATTCAATCCACATACCTAAGACTTTATTTAACTGCCGTCTTCAGCGATATTGTTCAATTTAGTTTTCTAATTCATAGAGAAAATGGGTGCTGGGGTGATGCTAAATAGTTTAATAGCTATTTTGGCTTTTGACACCAACTCAGTTGAAGAGCATGGTTTTGATTATTATACATCAATAGTTTTAGTATGACCACACTAAATAGTTAATCCAGTGGGCTTGGGTCCAGAAAATAAGGAAGCTAAATATTTGGTTTGTGTCTACCAGTTAACATCTATAAACAGAATCTTACATTCAAAATTATTTTGGGTTGTTTTCTTCTGGATGTAAGGAATAGAAATGCACTTGAGTTGTCTGAGTAAAACTGTTATGTGTGTGATAGAGTTTAAGGAGAAGAGAGGCATTATTGCAAACTTTCAGGAGAATGAGGCTGAGATCTGGAAATCCATTAGTGACTGAGGCTGCTATAGGGCTGGAGATAGTCCCCGTCTTTCAGATGTGCCATGTGCTTCATACAGTGGGGACCTCTGCTCGTAATGTTAGCTCATACATGGTTTTGTTATATGGTAGTTCAGTTCTACCACTTGCCAGTCTTTTATCTTTTGACCTTATTGCTTCATGACTTAATCTCCTGGTTTTCTCTAGATCAAATTTCCATGAGACTGGACAGGGAGATGGTACTCTGATTGGCCCAGATAATCTTTTTTATGCTAAATCATGGTCAGTGCTATACTAACAAATGCTTGTCTTTGGAAGAGGTGCCTCAAAGTGTTGGTGAGGAGCAGGAAGCCATGTGTATAAAACATATTAGCTCCGTTTGTCCATGGCTCAGGGCATTCGGTGGACAATTGGAGGTTATGGTTGACATGTGTAGTGCAGAAAAATTGTGATGTGCTAAAGGAAGGTATGTTTTGTTAGGCCTTTTGGGGAAAGATACTGGAATACCTTCTATGATCAAAGGACAGGCTAAACAACCAATCTGAGGAAAAGTCTGTGTGCAAATGCACCCTTGGAACAGGAGAGATAAAAGCTTTCCATTTCTCCATGTCTTGTATTTAGCTTCTTAGTGTGAGTTGGCGTCTGTCTTACCCCTTTGTGAGTAGTTTTACAGATGACAGAGAACATGGAGCTACCAGAGGATTCAGTGTCTACCACTTTCCCTATTTGTCTAGTTCTATTTAGAAATGTTGGTTATGGGTAGAAGAGAGGCTGAAATTTACTAAATGACTTGGGCAAGGTGGCCACTTCTGAACCAGAGCTGTGGTGAGGATGTGGAGGGATTCAAGAACATGGCAGGTCTCCCTGGAACCCCATGATAAACCAGCATTGGAGCTATTCCCAAAAGGGGCTCTGTGCTGAGCAGTTCATCATTGTGATAGTTAAGACTTTGTGACAACTTGGCTGAGCTAGGATTCCCAGGAGTTGAGCAGTGAACATGTAGTTATCACCTCCATGGTGAGATCTAATATGACTTTAATCAACCCTATGATATGCTCTGATGAGATCAGCTCTGATCTGATGTCGTTATCCTATGTATTATAAATCCTCACTTCTGTGATGCTAATAAGGTCAGATGAAAGCCACAGGATTATGTTTTATATTTTGAGTCAATCTCTTTTGAGATATGAAAGGAGAAAGAAGTGAGCAGAGAGAGGGACCCTCTGTCACCAAGAAGAGCCAGGAGTGGAGTCCAGTCCTTTGGACTTGGAGTCTGTGCAGTATTAAACTCCCAGATCCTGGGGGTGACATTACCAAGACACATGGCGATCTCCAAGGAATGCTGGGCCGGCCTACAGATGCTGGAAGGAAACAAGGACCTTTCCCAGAGCCAGTGCTCTGAATTTGAACTGAGAGCCCACAAAATTGTGAGAGAGTAAAATAGATTTGTTAAAGCCATCATTTGTGGTATTTCTTTTATAGTTGTTGTTGTTGTTGTTGTTGTTAAGTGCCATCCAGTCGGTTCCGACCCATAGCGACCCTGTACAGGGTTTCTTTTATAGTAGCGCTACATAAAACAGTAGTGAATACCCACAGCAAGTTTTCAGATAGATTGTGCCCTTTATTCCAAGATACAGAAATCCTATAAAATGGCAAGGTGACGTTCACCATCGATTAATTGATTCCGTAAAAACAAAATCACCAATAACGTAGTTTCATTAAACGTCTTTGAAAAAATAAAGTTAACAAAAAGAAACAAACGTTAGCATTTTAGAAGTTTTAGAATATGCCTCTGTAATAGTGAATGTTTATTTATGGTAATGGGGAATTTGGCAGTGATTATGCGTTATGGTTACATAACATGATTAATGTAATGTTGGTGGCGTTAGGTGCCGTAGAGGCCGTTCCAACTTAGTGACCCTGTATAGATTGTCACTGGTGGGTGTGAATCACCAACCTTGTGGTTAACAGTCCAGTGCTTATCCTACAGCACCACACCAGGGTTAATGTAATATATATTACCAAATTGTGTTGTGTTGTTGTTAAGTGCCATCGAGTGGGTTCTGACCCATAGTGATCCTTTGTAGGATTTCCGAGGAGTAGCTGGTGAGCTTGAACTTCTGACCTTGTGGTTCAAACTGACCTTGCAGTCCAGTGCATAACCCACAGCGCCACTCCAGAACTATATATTACTACTACTAATACTAATAATAATGAGAGTTCTGTTATGTTCAATGAGCTGGACTGCAAGGTCAGTTTGAATTGAGGGGCTGACGATTTAAGCTCACCAGCCACTCCTCAGAAACCATATACAGGTTCGCTATGGGTCAGAACCAACGTCGCTGTCGGTCAGAACCAACTCGACGGCACTTAACAACAATAATAATGATAGTAAAAGATTATACCTCTATGCGGGGAGCTTGGAAACAGCTTGTTCCCTTCTTTCTTCTTTGGAACCTCAGAATCCAAGGCTCTTAATTTATGTTGAGAAATAGACAATGTTTATAAAACAAGCATTTGATGTGACAGGATTATATGACCTGTTGTCTACTAGGCCTTTTAAATTATCTATCTGGTAGAGAATTTTCTGAGTTCTTTATTTTCATTGGTCTTTTGGGGAATTTGCTGAACTCTGAATTTTTATCTTTTTGCTACAGGCCTGTGTATTTTCAAAACTCTAAGGTAGAGACATAAGTGATGGCAACATTAATTATTGGGTGAGGCTGACAAACATTTTACCATATAGGTGGAAATTTCTGCAAACTCCTTAGATTTCTTGAACATGTATGTGACGTTACTTTATTAGCCACAAGACTGTGTCTAAGGCAACTTAAGAAACAAATGGACCAGAGCCAGGGAGACACTGGGCCATTTGCCAGGTCCCCAGACCTTTCCTGAACTGCATGTTATCTGTTGAATCTCCTTGTAAGTCTTGAGGGAAACCTAGCTCTCTCTGCTTTGTCTCTTGCCTAATTCCTGCTCTCCATGGAACTATCTTGCCTGTCATGGTTCACACTAACTTTTTCTCTTATAGAAAAATGTCTTTGGCCTTGTTTTTCTGTACCCTGGTCCCATTGTGTTATTAGTTTTATGTGTGGTGTATCCTGCATGCGGGTGCATCCATGTTCTCCCTCTAGCTGATTACTAAACTCCTTGGAGACTGTGAAGTCTCATGTAAGTCGGAATGAAATTGGTTGCTTTTTATTGTGCGCTTAAACCCATTCTTTGTTGTTGTTGTTGTTGTTGTTGAGTTGATTCTGACTCATAGTGACCCTATGTTGGGTTTCCAAAGGTGGGTTTGAACCACTAACTTTGAGGTTAGCAATTCAGTGCTTATCTTACAATGCCATAAATATCACTTTCTTTAGGGAACTTTTTCTAATATTTGTGACACATAGCTAAAGAGTTAGTTTCATGTATTTAATATTTTTACATTATAATGGATTACAAAAGAATACATTGGATTTTGCATTGTAGATTATAATGTCTGAGACAAGCATCCAGTATTTAGCCTTCCCCAAACCCATATTCCAACTCCATCCTGCTTTTCTAAAGAGAATTCTTTTTAAAGTTTACAGCGTATCTTTTGAAATATTTTCCATGTACATTATTCAAACTGCTCCCCTCCCCCCCCCATACAGAAATAGATAGAAGTGGAACCATCTAACAAGAGTAATGAAATTTAATCTTTCTTCCATCAAAGAGTATTTGCCTTAGATTCAGGATCTGCCTAGTGCAGTGTTAACTTGATAGAGATACTTTTGGAAGCTTGGGGCATTGTTTGCAAATAGGTACAAACCATTACACCAGACATCAAAAGTCTCTCACACAATGGTCTCTGTGTTTGGCCCCTGCCTCCTTTTCTGATGGAAAGCTCAACATTTATTTACTTGTCAGTCCCGCCCTCTTTCAGGTTACTGCAGGTGACCATTGTGGACTCCTCTTTGCTGTTTTCCTTCTTTTGGGGCTTACTGGATAGTAACCATGTGGAATGGAGGGCCTCACTGGCAGGCACTCCTCACTCTTCAGTAGGGCTGTAGTTTGTCTGTGTTTTCCTGAGCATCAGTAGTCAGTAGTAGCCTTCAGTGGTTGCTAGCAATTGGAGTTTTATAACTTAGTGGTTTAGGACAGATTTATAAATGCTGGCCAAACTTTTCCCTCTTGGAGCACTATATTGTGACTAAGGGGATGGTAGGGATTGGAAGTATTTTGATTGTAATGTATAATTCCTAGAATACCTCTATACTGCTGAAATAGACAAGGTCATCCATCTTCCTTTCAGACTTGCGAGTGGTGCTCAGGAGTGCTGCTGCTCATCTTTTAACTGTTGTGTAATTTAAGCCTTTTCTTCTGTGGTTAGTGAAAACAACACAAATCTAGTAAAGTTCTCCGTCCACATGGCTAACTAGTATGTATTTTGCCAGCTTGGCCCTGTGTGGTTTTCAGCCAGAATACATGGGTTTTATAGTTGTATGGATTGACATTTCCAAAGCTGTTTTATATACTCATTTTGGAGAAATTAGTTTGCAGACCATGTCTGTTGGCTCTTTATATGAAAACATAGGATTTTTCAACTGGAACTGGTTGCTCTGCAGAGGGTTAGTGTGTACTTCCAGCCTCTGCCCTAAGCCCCTCCACACACCCTCCCTGGACTTGTATTTGTTGTCTCCAAGTATTTGAAGAAAGGCATGGATGCTTGTAAATAATGGAGAGGTATTTAAGACTGCCTTGAGAAAGGGAGGGTAGAGGGGTGGCCAAGCTGGAGAATGCACTTGATACTGGTGTGGAAACTCGAAACCAGCAACACTGAATTAACAGGTGTGCTTGTGCAGCCTGCTTGGTGCATTTAATCAGCTGTAACCTTCAGGTGTGCCCACGTATGGGCCTGTTTTTCTTTTAAACCCTCACATCCAGGGAGCCATTTTATGTATTAACATAGTGCTTACGAATCAGGCTGCAAATGTTAAGGTCAGCAGTCAAAACTACCAGCCGCTCCGTAGGAGAAAGATGAGGCTTTCTGCTCCTGTGAAGATTTACCGCCTTGGAAACCCTGTACAGGGTTGCTATGGGTAGTAACTGAATCGAAGGAACTTAACAACAACCACCACCTTCAGGCGTGCCCACATATGGGCCTGTTTTTATTTTAAACTCTCACATCCAGGGAGCCATTTTATGTATTTATTTATTAAAATACCATGGCTTCGATCAGGCACAACTTTCTCCTCATCTCCACTTATGCACAAGAGAACAAAACACTGCCCAATTCTGGGCCAGCCTCACTATTGTTGCCACGGTTGAGTCCATCGATGCTGCTACTTGGCCAGTCCATCTCGTTGGGCTCTTCTTTTTCTCTGACCCTCCACCTTACCAAACATGATATCCTTCTCCAGCAACTGGTCCCTCCTGACAATATGTCCGAAGTATGAGAGATGAAGCT
>NW_006408763.1:3043495-3053110 GCF_000296735.1 Chrysochloris asiatica | reverse complement strand
TCTTAATTATATTGAAGAATTTCCTTTCAGTTCCTACTTTGTTGAGTATTTTTATCAAGGATGGATTTCGGATTTTGTCAAATGTCTTTGCAGCATCAATTGATACGATCGTGTGGTTCTTTTCATTTTTTAAAAATCTCTATGGTGGATTATGTTGATTCTTTTTCTAATCTTTGGCATCCCTGGTATGAATCCCACTTGGTCATGATGTAGTATTTATTTCATTTGTCATTGAATTCTATTGGCTAGAATTTTGTTGAGAATTCTTGCTTCTATGTTTATAAGGGTTATTGGTCTTATAATTGTCTTTTTTTTTAGTGATGTCCTTGCCTATGAGGGTCATGCTTACTTTATAAAATATGTTCTGGGATTTTCCACCCTTTTATATGTTTTGGAATAGTTTCAGTAAAATTGGTGTCAGCTTTTCCTTGAATTTTTGGT
This sequence comes from Chrysochloris asiatica, assembly GCF_000296735.1. Taxonomy (NCBI): domain Eukaryota; kingdom Metazoa; phylum Chordata; class Mammalia; order Afrosoricida; family Chrysochloridae; genus Chrysochloris; species Chrysochloris asiatica. The sequence continues at coordinate 3,052,669 of NW_006408763.1, read as the reverse complement.
AAAATTCACCAGTAAAACCATCTGGGCCTAGACTTTTGTCGTTATTGCTGTTGTTGGGAGTTTTTTTTTTTTTTTTAAATGAATGAATCAATATCTTTTGTTATAGATCAGTTCACATTTTTGTCTTCACCCTGTATTAGTTTAGGTACATCGTGTTTTTCTAAAAACTTATCCATATCTTCTAGATTTTCAAATTTATTAGAGTATAACTCTTCATAGTTTTCTGTTATTGTCCATTTTATTTCTATTGGTTCTGTTGTGACATCATCACCCATGTTTCTTATGCAGTGTAATTTGTATTGTCTCCCTCTTTTCTTTTGTTAGATTTGCCATTGGTTTGTCAATTTTATTAATCCTTTCAAAGAACCAGCTTCTTGTCTTGTTGATTATTTCCATTGGCTTTATATTTTCTAATTCATTTATTTCTTCTCTAATTTTTATTATTTCTTTTCTTCTAGTGACTGTAGGCTTACTTTGCTGGCCTTTTTCTAATTGTTGAAGATGTTGTGTTAATGTTTTGGTTTTGGTTGTTCTTTTTGGATATGTGTTTAATTGCTATAAAGTGCCATCTAAACACTGCTTTTGCTGTGTCCTACAGGTTTTGGTATGTTGCATTTTTGTTCTCATTTGATTCAAGGAATTGCTTTTCTTTCATTTTTCATTTGTTCTATTACCTAGGAAAGGAGTTCTGGTAGCATAGTGGTTATGAGTCAGCTGCTAATCTCACGGTCAGCAGTTCAAAAGTACCAGCACTTCCGCTGGAGAAAGGTGAGGCTTTTTACTTCTGTAAAGATTTACAACCTCAGAAACCTTGTAAAGGGGCTCTATGAGTTGAAACTAACTCCACAGCACACTGTCACTGCCACCATTACTCAGTATCTTTTAAGCAGTTTCCATGTATATGATATTGTTTCCTTGACTTTCCTATAGTTTGTAGTATTTTGATGTTTTTAACTCTATTGAGGAGCATTTTGTGGCCTAACATGTGGTGTATTCTGGAGAATGTTTCATGTGCACTGGAGAATGTTTCATTTGCTCTTGTTGGTTTGAGTGCTCTGTATAAATCTATGAAGTTGATTATGTTGTCTAGTTCCTCTGTTTCTTTGTTGTGTTTCTAGTTCTGTCCTTCTTCGAAAATGTTGTATTAAAATTTCCTATTATTGTTGTTGCTTTGAAGTGCCATTGAGTTGGTTCTGACTCATAGAGACCCTGTATAGGGTTACCAAGGAGCAACTGGTTGATTTGAACCATTGACCTTGTGGTTCAGAATCTAGTACGATCCTACAATGCCATAGTCTGTTTCTTTCTTCAATTCTATTAGAATTTGAATTATGTATTTTGAGGCTCTTTCTTTGAGAGCATAGATATTTATTATGGTTATATCCTATTGTTTAATTGATCCTTTAATCATGAGATAGTGTCCTTCTTTTTCTCTTATGCTGGTTTTACCCTTGAAGTCTATTTTATCAGTAATTAATATCGCCACTCCTGCTTATTTTAAATTTCCAATAGTTTGATAGTGTTTTCCATCCTTTAATTTTTAATATGTGTTTGTGTTTGTATGTAAGGTGTGTTTCTTGTAGACATTGTATTGAAGGGTCCCATTTGGTATCCTTTCTGCTACTTTCTGCCTCCTGACTGGTGCATTTAATCCACTGACATTCAGCTTAATTATTGATAGTAGTTGTTTCAGGGTGTTTTATTTTGGTGCTGCTGGTTTCTTTGCACCATATGTTTTCCTAGCCCGAGTTCATTTTTTAAAACTGCTTCTTCTTACTAATTTCTTCATAGTTTTAATGTTTAAAAAACCTTCTTGAATTTTCCTTTTCTTTATTTGATGTGAAGATGATATTATGTTTCTTTGAGATTGCTCTCTAACTTAATTTCTTCCCCATTTTAAAAGTCTGTTTGTCTTGAAATCTACTCAACTACCATGACATTTGGTATTTTATAAATAGACTCTTCCTTTTTTTTTTGTTTTGTTTTGTTTTGTAGTTGTCATTATAAATTGGTATCTCTGATTCCCTATTTTCAGTCTTGTAGTTCTGTTTTGCTTTAGATCCTTCCTTCGCTATCTGGAATGAATTCTGGGTAGTGTTGCCGGGGATGTCAATCTCTGGTTGTTGTCTGCTGTTGTTGGTTCTTAGTCCAAAGGACTCTCTTTAGTATTTTTGTAAAGTTGGCTTGGTTTTTTAAAAACTTCCTTTAATTTCGGTTTATCTGGAAATGTTCTGATTTTACCATTTTATTTGAGGCACAGCTTTTCTGGGTATATGATTCTTGGCAGGTTTTTTTTTTTATGTCAGAGTTTTATGTATGTCTCCCCATTGCCTTCTTCCCTATATGGTTTCTGCTGAGAAATCAGAGCTTAATCTTATTAGTTTTCCTTTGTAGGTAATGTTTTGTTTCTTGCCAATTTACTTTCAGGATTCTCTGCTTGTCTTTCATTTTGGAGAGTTTGATTATGTGATATATATTGGCAATTTTCTTTTGGACTATGCCCTGTTTGGTGTTTGTTTGGTTTCTCGAATGCTTATCTTCTCATCTTTCATGATATTAGGGAAATTTTCTTCCAGCAGTTCTTTGACTATCTTTTTTGTGTTTTTCTTTGTCTCTTCCTGGTCTGGATTTGTGATCACCTATAAGTTATTCCTCATCATGTTGTCCCACAACCTTTTTCTAACTGTTTTTCTAGCTTACTAGTATTGAGAGATTTATCTTCAAGTGCATTAATTCTGGCTTCCATTGATTCAAATCTACTCCTTTGTCGTTCCAGTGAATTGGCCATTTCTGGTATCTTAGTATTAATCTGGATTTCTGTTTGCAAATTTTGTATTGTCTCCAATCCTTTTTCTGTTTTGCTTGATTGCTCCTGTATTACTTTTCTGAATTCTTACTTGTTTTCCTTGACTTTTGTGTCAATTATTTAGAGGTACCTAAATAACATTTTCCTGAATTCTTTTTCAGGTAGCTCCAATGCTGATTTTTCCTCAAAAACATTTTTTTAGTTTTGCCTCTTGGTTGGTTGTTTGAGCTACTCTGCCTTGTTTTGTCATAGGAACAGGAATTCTCTGCTTCTTTCTAGGCATTGTGGTGGTGGTGTATTTATATTGAGTTGATGAATTTATGTTGGTGCATTCTTAGGAACTCACTAACTGCCTCCTGGTGGGTATGGTTATGAGATGAACTTGTGTGCTGTTCTGTGTTCATTGTTTGTGCAGTTCATTTCAGCTTTGATTTAGCTGCTGTTGGTTGTTTTCATTGATCGAGTGTATGTTGTTGTTGCTAAGTCCCATTGAATCCATTCTGACTCAGAGACCCTGTATAGGATTTCCAAGGGGCAACTGGTAGATTTGAACTGCCCACCTTGTGGTCATCAATGAAGTACTTACCCTAGAGTGCCACATCAGGACTCCAATCTGGTGTATAGCAGCTCATATTAACTCTAGCTCAGTTGGTAGGCTCTAGAGTGTATCGCTTTGGCTGTGCTGTGTGGCTGCAGTACGAGCCATAGGTACATTTCTGCAACCTGAATATGTTTTCTCTTGTTTCTAAAGCTTCTCACAAATGATCAAGATGGCTATGGCAGGTCCAGTCAGTCACCACTTCAGTTCAGCAGTCACTTCCTCGTTCACTGTGTCCGCTCAGCTCTCTCATTCAGTACTCAGTCTACTTCTCTACCCCATCGTCATCTGAAGCTCAGAGTTTAGGACTCTCCTCTATGTGTGTATCATCCAGGTTTCTGTATCCTTGCTGCAGAAGGTTCTCACAGCCTTACTCCCTAGCCCGCCATCTTGCCCTGCCTCCCTCCAGAAGCCATTTTAATTGGTATATTCAACGCCATTGCTGTCTGAATTTTGTCATGGAAGAGGAGGCTTCTGTGTTCTTTTTACAGAATGGAGAGATTTAGAGCAATCATGACAATTTAATCTATAATTAATGTATAATGTTGGAAGAGAAAAGATGTTCACCATTATATCAGTAAGAAGCAACCTACTTGCAAACGTAAATGTTTCTACATGGGTGTGCCTAAGAAGCCCGGGTTGTACAACAGTGAAATGCTCGGCTGCTAGTCCATCCATATGAAGCTGTATGAACTCTAAAGCTGACTTAGTCAGCCACTCTGTGTGTACCTTGGGAAGTCGTTCAAGGGCCAGAAGGCCCAGGTGTTAACAGGCATGGGTTTGGGGGATCTTTAGCTTTCTGTCTCAAGGCTGACTCTGAGAAATGAAGAATGGTCCCAGGCAACCTGAGTTCGGAGATTAATTCCTTGCTCAGTCAGTCACTAGTTGTGAGATGCTCCTGTACGGTATGAATAATAATAATATGCTCATGTACGGTATAATAATAATAATACTCACCTTGTGGTGATGGTGTGAGAATGTCACATAATATGGAAGTTACCTAGCTCTGTGTTTGCTCAGAGTAGGTATGTGTGTGTGGTTAAATGTCATGATCCATTATGAAAATAAGTATCCGGAAAAGGCAGGCTCCTCTTGCCTTCTGTAAGGAAGTCTTCCATACTGAGAAAAACTTAATATGTAACTATATAATATTATATATTAAGCTGGGAAAATATAATGTTAATATATAACAGTTGGAAAAATTAAAAGAAATCAAGGTAGATAAATAGTAGTATTCAAAATGCATCTGTTTGGATGTCTAAAACTATCCCTACTCCCTTTGGCTTTGTTTGTGTGGTATTTAGATACATTTGTGACTTTGGAAATGTCATATGCTAGGAGATAGGAAAAGCCCTAAAGAAGGCTTTATTTTTTTAATTAAAAAAAAAAAATGTTCTTCACATTTGTACCTTCAGCTACTGTACATTCCTGTTTTAGATTTTAAATGGCCCTACATGAGTTTGTCATTGACAAGTTTATCCTGGGAGATCATGATGGAACTCTAAAGTTTAGCCTGGTTTTCCCCAAACTACACAAGCTACCAAGACAGTGGGTACATATATTGCATTTACATTTTCTGTAAAATGCACCAAAATCCACTTAATTGCTTTCATTTGTACTATTTCTTCCGTTAAATTAATTTGGTACCCACCTGTTGTCTTAGAGATCTTTGAGTGGACAGAAATCTATCTAGCCCATCTGGGTCAAGTTCTTTTCAGTGCCATAGTTTCTGTTGCATCCACACTTAATAAAATGAAAGTTACAAAGAAAAAAAAAAAACCTAAACATTTATTAAGGGGCTAGTTTAGAGGGTGGTGTGGTTGTTATGTGCTGTGGAGTCAGTTCCGACTCACAGTGACCCTGTACAGGGTTTCCGAGGCTGTAAATCTTTACTGGAGCAGAAAGCCTCATCTTTCTCCTGCAGAACAGCTGGTAGTTTCAAATTGCTGCCCTTGAGGTTAGCAGCCTAGCAGCCTGATTCGTAACCACTAAGCTTAGAGGGTTTTGTTGTTGTCGTGAAGTGCCGTAGAGTCGGTTCCGACCCATAGCGACTCTGTATAGGGTTTCCGAGGAGTGGTTGGTGAACTTGAACCACCAACCTTGCAGTTCAAACGGTTTTATAGTCTGGCGTATTAACCCACAGCGCCACACCAGAACTCCAAAGTGCCAACAAATTATTTGAAGATCTTTCTTGCATTGGGAGTTGATACCTTGATTTTATTCACCCACAAATTACTGAGTTTGCAGGCGAGAGGCAGGAATGAGAGGCCTGTATTCTTTGACAGGAGAAGGTCAGGCTGGTTTGGCTCATACCGGAAGAGGCTTGACCCTTTGTGGGGTTATTTAGCTTTAGTGCTCTGTTTATCTTTGTTGAGACAGCTGTAGTTTGGTATCAAGGGATAATAAAGAAAAAATATTAGTAGATTTCTAGAAGGATTATTTATAATTTTAAAAAGCTTGTATATAGTACTTTTATCTTGGAGAGCATTATAGAAACATCAGTGGAATATTAAGAGTACTCTGGTTAGGGACATTACCTCCCATTTGGAGACTTTCTGAATTGGATTGATATTTGCCCCAGCCTGCCCTCTTTACTGCTCCCATAAATCAGAGACTCCTGGGACACAGGGTGGTAATTGAAAGTCTCTGACCTGCCTTTTCCAACTCTGTTGAAAACTGTCCTTTACATGAGTATTTGTAGGTTTTCTGTTGTTGTTGTTGTTGTTGTTTAGTGCTATAAAGTTGGTTCTGACTTAGAGTGACCATTTATAGGGTTTCTGAGGATCAGCTGGTGGGTTTGAACGGTCAACCTTGAGGTTGGCAGTCCAATGCTTATTGTTCTGTAGCTCCACACAAAGACTCCCTTTAAATCATGGAGTTAAAAGCAATCTTGTATTTTTCCGTACAATTATTCTATATTACAGATTTGTGAGTAGAACTTTGAGGTATCTAGAGTAAATTTAGAAGATTACAACTGCTACAAGAGCAGAAATTAGAGCAAAGGTTTCTTTGTTTGTTTTAGGAATGAATACTCATTTGTGACATCAGCACTGATTAAACTTATTAAATGTTTTCCTACTAGAACCAGACATTACCTATATTTAGCAGAAAGGAGGCTTTAGAGTTTAGAATTGTATACTTCACAGGATTGTTTCTGTTAAGCACAAGACAAAATGTGACCAGTTTAAAAAGGGAGGCCCTAATGAACTGTAAAAAAACAAATACTTAGCAGTATGAATTATCTTCTAGAAGCCCCTGGGTGGTGCAAATGACTAACATGTTGAGGTGCTAACCAAAAGGTTTGTGGTTCAAGACCACCCAGTGACACTTTAGAATAAAGGCTTGGAGTCCTACTTCTGGAAAATCAGCAACTGAAAACCCTATGGAGTAGCACAGTTCTAATTCAACACACATGATGCTATCATGAGTCAAGAGTCGACTCATTGGCAATTAACAGATAGGATCGTTGGTAGATTGATTGTAAACTCAACTTGCAGATAGTAACTGCTTTATTTAACATACTGCTCTGCTGTTAGAGAGCAAATGGGCCTTAAGATGCAGGGACAAACTTTTTATGGCATTTATAACATATGGCTCAGTTTGGGGCATTGTTAAGACTGGTTCTGCAGACCTGAGGTGTGGGGAGCCTGCTGGGCCTCACTAGCTGAGACTCCAGGGAATCAATAGAGCCTCTCTGACCCTCAATTTCCTTGTCTGAAAATGAGGAGGTGGGCTGACTAGCTCCTGAGAGCTCTTAGACCTCCAAGATTGTTTGTAGGTTCCTGGGGAGCTCGCAGGCTGACATCCTGTTGTTATCAAGGTGGTTTCTTTGCAGACTGTGTATTGGAATAGGAATGCTAGCAACCTTAGTCCTTCTCAGGGAACTAATAACTGCCATGTGACTCAGACTCAAGTCATAGTCTCATGTTAATTTTTTGTTAACTTTTTATGTTTGATGATGCAAATTCTTACAAAGTATTAATTAACAAGGACTAGTATGACTTTGATTATAATCATTTCAAATTATAGGTCCCTTTCCTGTGTAATGATGTTTGTCCTTTGCTCTTCCATAGTCTTTAATAAAGGAGCTCTGGTAGTGTAGTGGTTACGAATTAGGCTACGAACCGCAAGGACAGCAGTTCGAAACTACCAGCTGTCCCGTGGGAGAAAGATGAGGTTTTCTGCTCCTGTAAAGATTTACAGCCTCGGAAACCCTATACAGGGTTGCTATGAGTCGGAACCGACTCCATGGCAAATAACAACAACAACAACAGTCTTTAATAGGCAGACTGCAGGATGATTTTTTTTGAATAGTAAGAACTTGATTTGTTGCTTATTAGACCAAAATTACCCTTAACAGAAAACTGTGCTCATATTAACAGGAGAGTTCAGAATAGTTCATGATAGGATGCCTCAAAACCTAGTGGTATTGTGTGCTGTGGAGTCAGTTCTGACTCATAGCTACCTTGTTATAGGGTTTCCCAGAGTGGTTGGTTGGCTTGAACTGCCTACATTGTGGTTAACAGTCTAGTGCTTATCCTACCATGCCATACCAGGGCTCCTCAAAACCTTGTTGTTGTTGTTGTTGGTAAGTGCCATTTAACTGGTTCTGACCCATAGTGACATTGTGTAGGGTTTCCGAGAAGCAGATGGTAAACCTGAACTGCCGACCTTGCAGTTCAAATGGTTTTGTAGTCTGACATCATTAACCCACAGTGCCACACCAGGACTCCTCAAAACCATAGGAGTCTAGAAAACATGTCTATTTAATACCTGTGAGTTGGGGCAGATCTGACCACACGAATACCTGCACACTCACGCACACACACCAATTCTGTAAGTTGCTCCATGTCTGCTTAAATCAGATGTGTTGCTACCTTCTCTTTCCAAACTACTGCTCGAATTCTTTTGTGTTTTGGGGGCTCTTTCTCCAAGATGCTGATTGGAAAGTTTTTGAACAATTTCATGAAGGCTGGTCTTCTAGAGATCATGAGACCTGAAGCAGGTGGTAACTGTGATAAATGAAGGGTACTCTGCAGCTGTGTACGCAAATGGGGGGCTTGGAGGCAATTTGGAACCAATGACAAATTTATTAGGCTGTTTGTTTCAAAATTTAAAAATTGAGAGTTGGCAAGATTCCCAGAAAACTGTTCCCTTCGACCTCAAAGATGGGAGAGAGGATTTAGAGAGATCGGTGTGTTAGGGATTCATGTTTAAAAGCAAAATATACATGCTTCGGAGTCAGAGACACGTGACATGTGGCTTTAGAGCTGCTACTTCTTCTCATGCCCTGTGTTTCTTTCTGCCCTAGTCTTTACTGAGGCTTTCATCTTCTCAGGTCTCACTTCTCTTCTTCAATGGTCATTAAAAGGGTGATTAAAAATGGTAGTGAAGAGAACAAACAAGATGGCGGATTGGGTGGAAGTATAGCAGAGAGCTCCGCCAACAACCACACAGAATACCCGACTAAGCAGGCTGAGGGGATGGTCCCAGAACTCTGAACCACATATAAAGGAATACTGAGAAGCTTGGAAGGCTCACAGCTGGGGGAATTTGTGGCAGAAACAAGAAATCCATTGCTTTCTAGTCCGGGATGCTCGGCTGCTCCAGGAGCCGCCATCTTGGGTGAGACCACTTGGGGGAAGGATCGGAGCGGCCACAGACACCTGGCAGAACCGCAGAGATAAAGGTGTGGACATTCTTCTCTTTTGGTAGCTGTTCATTGGTCCCTTGCTGTCTGCGCACATCCATTCTGTTGACTATAGGGGTG
>NW_006408763.1:3041209-3043395 GCF_000296735.1 Chrysochloris asiatica | reverse complement strand
GTGGTGGTGGTGGTGTGGAGTTGGTTCCGACTCACAGCAACCCTGTACAGGGTTCCCGAGGCTGTAAATCTTTACCGGAGCAGAAAGCCTCATCTTTCTCCCACGGAACATCTGGTAGTTTCAAACTGCTGACCTTGAGGTTTGCAGCCCAATTGGTAACTACTATGCTACCAGATCGCTATATATATATTAGATCTTAATCTCTTGTCTGATATGTTGTTGAGAGCCCCAGTCTGTGGGCTCTTTTCTTTTATTCTTTTAGTGAAGTCTATTAATGCACAGAAATGTCTTAAGTTTTAGGAGGCCCCAGTCATCTATTTTGTATTCTACTGTTTGTGTGTTTTTTGTAATGTTTGATATGTGGGTGTGTTATGTGCTAGAGCCCCTAAGTTTGTCCCTATTTTATTTAAAGATAATCTTCATAGTTCTAGGTTTTATATTTAGGTCTTTAATCCATGTTGAGTTTGTTTTGTATATGGTGTGAGATATGGGTCTCGTTTCATTCTTTTGCAAATGGATTTCTAGTTTTCCCAGTACCATTTGTTGGAGAGACTATCTCCTCCCCACTTAATGTGTCTTGGCCCTGGTCAAAGATCAGTTGATTGTATGTGGATTAGTGTACTTCTGGGTTCTCATATCTGTTCTCTTAATCTCTGTATCTTTTGTTGTGCAAGGACAGGCTGTTTTGACCACTGTGGCTTTGTAGTAAATTTTGAGGTCAGGGATTGAGAGGCCTCCAACCTTGTTCTTCTTAAGCAGTTCTGTACTTATCTGAGGTCTGTTTCCATTCCAAATGAAGTTCATGATCATTTTTTCCATTTCTTCAAAGAATGATCTCGATTGGGATTGAGGTTATATCCATAGATTGCTTTAGTGAATATTGACATTGTCACAATGTTACATCTTCCTATCCATGAGCATGGTATGTGCTTCCATTTTTGTAAATCTCTTTTTATTTCTTGAAGTAGTGTTTTGTAATATTATTTAGCTAGGTCTTTTGTTTCTCTGGTTAGATTTATTCCTAAGTATTTCATCTTTTGAGTAGGTATTTAAAATGGTATCGTTTTCGTAATTTCCTTTTCAGAATTGTCTTTATTTAGTATAGAGGAATCCAACTGATTTTTGGATATTGATCTTGCCACTTTGCTGAATCTTTCAAAAGAGTTCCAAAATTTTTCTTGTTGAGTCTTTGGGATTTTCTATGTATAGCATCGTATCATCTGCAAATAGAGTTTTACTTCTTCTTTGCCAATTTGGATTTAATTTCCTTTTTTGCTTTGTAGCTCTGGTTAAGACTTTCAACACAATATTGAATATGAATAGTGATAAAGGGCTGTTTCCTGTTTGCATAGAGAATGCTTTCAGTTTCCATTGAGAGTAATGTTGGTGGTTGGATTTGTATATATTCTCTTAATTATATTGAAGAATTTCCTTTCAGTTCCTACTTTGTTGAGTATTTTTATCAAGGATGGATTTCGGATTTTGTCAAATGTCTTTGCAGCATCAATTGATACGATCGTGTGGTTCTTTTCATTTTTTAAAAATCTCTATGGTGGATTATGTTGATTCTTTTTCTAATCTTTGGCATCCCTGGTATGAATCCCACTTGGTCATGATGTAGTATTTATTTCATTTGTCATTGAATTCTATTGGCTAGAATTTTGTTGAGAATTCTTGCTTCTATGTTTATAAGGGTTATTGGTCTTATAATTGTCTTTTTTTTTAGTGATGTCCTTGCCTATGAGGGTCATGCTTACTTTATAAAATATGTTCTGGGATTTTCCACCCTTTTATATGTTTTGGAATAGTTTCAGTAAAATTGGTGTCAGCTTTTCCTTGAATTTTTGGTAAAATTCACCAGTAAAACCATCTGGGCCTAGACTTTTGTCGTTATTGCTGTTGTTGGGAGTTTTTTTTTTTTTTTTAAATGAATGAATCAATATCTTTTGTTATAGATCAGTTCACATTTTTGTCTTCACCCTGTATTAGTTTAGGTACATCGTGTTTTTCTAAAAACTTATCCATATCTTCTAGATTTTCAAATTTATTAGAGTATAACTCTTCATAGTTTTCTGTTATTGTCCATTTTATTTCTATTGGTTCTGTTGTGACATCATCACCCATGTTTCTTATGCAGTGTAATTTGTATTGTCTCCCTCTTTTCTTTTGTTAGATTTGCCATTGGT